>NC_034182.2:42384173-42434173 GCF_002021735.2 Oncorhynchus kisutch
CAGAAAGTGCCCACCCTCTCCCTCCTAACAAATCCATACTCCTTTGTTCCTTGTCCTGTCCTCTTAACCCCACGATGAGTCACAATTAACCACCTCAGACGTGGCACTACCAGAACAGGTCAAAGCTTGGGTGCGTATGTGTGATCACATAACGTGGCCCCCTTTTCCCAACCTTAGTCTGTGTACAGAGAATCAACGTAAATCCATTCTCACTCCATTTTCTCTATATACTTAGAAAGGTCAGTGTGTCCTCTCTGCCACACTCTCTTCTGCGTTGGCATCCTACCGTCCCAAGTACCTCCAAACAACCCAACTGTTGTCTATGAGTCACCTCCGGCCACTTCAGAAGAGCTTGGCCCCATCTTGACTCGTTCCCCAGCTTTAACCCTTGTATTTGCCGTAGTACAAGGTTTGGGAGAATCAATCCAATTTCATCCATTCTCTCTGTATCCACCAAACAGGTCAGTGGTGTGTGTGTGTGTGTCCTCCCTTTAACCTCTTGAGTCACACACACACTCTCTGTCTTCCATAGCCATGTTTACCATGTCCTGCCCGATACAATAAGCAGAGCCTTCACAGTCCTACAGCTCAGGGAGCTGGGGGATGTGTTTATGAGTTCAACCTCTGGCTCTGTGTGTTGATACAACTGAGCCTGGTTCAAGGTTACCGTAGCAACAGCCTCTGAGCCTGGTTCAAGGTTACTGTAGCAACAGCCTCTGAGCCTGGTTCAAGGTTACTGTAGCAACAGCCTCTGAGCCTGGTTCAAGGTTGCTGTAGCAACAGCCTCTGAGCCTGGTTCAAGGTTACCGTAGCAACAGCCTCTGAGCCTGGTTCATGGTTGCTGTAGCAACAGCTTCCGAGCCGGGTTCAAGGTTGCTGTAGCAACAGCTTCTGAGCCTGGTTCAAGGTTACTGTAGCAACAGCCTCTGATCCTGGTTCAATGTTACTGTAGCAACAGCCTCTGAGCCTGGTTCAAGGTTACTGTAGCAACAGCCTCTGAGCCTGATTCAATGTTACTGTAGCAACAGCTTCTGAGCCTGGTTTAAGGTTACTGTAGCAACAGCCTCTGAGCCTGGTTCAAGGTTACTGTAGCAACAGCCTCTGAGCCTGGTTCAAGGTTACTGTAGCAACAGCCTCTGAGCCTGGTTCAAGGTTACTGTAGCAACAGCCTCTGAGCCTGGTTCAAGGTTACTGTAGCAACAGCCTCTGAGCCTGGTTCAAGGTTACTGTAGCAACAGCCTCTGAGCCTGATTCAAGGTTACTGTAGCAACAGCCTCTGAGCCTGATTCAATGTTACTGTAGCAACAGCTTCTGAGCCTGGTTCAAGGTTAGTGTAGCAACAGCCTCTGAGCCTGGTTCAAGGTTACTGTAGCAACAGCCTCTGAGCCTGATTCAAGGTTACTGTAGCAACAGCCTCTGAGCCTGGTTCAAGGTTACCGTAGCAACAGCCTCTGAGCCTGGTTCAAGGTTACCGTAGCAACAGCCTCTGAGCCTGGTTCAAGGTTACTGTAGCAACAGCCTCTGAGCCTGATTCAATGTTACTGTAGCAACAGCTTCTGAGCCTGGTTCAAGGTTACTGTAGCAACAGCCTCTGAGCCTGGTTCAAGGTTACTGTAGCAACAGCCTCTGAGCCTGGTTCAAGGTTACTGTTAGCAACAGCCTCTGAGCCTGGTTCAAGGTTTACCATAGCAACAGCCTCTGAGTCTGGTTCAAGGTTTACCGTAGCAGCAGCCTCTGAGCCTGGTTCAATGTTACTGTAGCAACATCCTCTGAGGCCTGGTTCAAGGTTACTGTAGCAACAGCCTCTGAGCCTGATTTCAAGGTTACTGTAGCAACAGCCTCTGAGCCTGGTTCAAGGTTACTGTAGCAACAGCCCTGGCCTGGTTCAAGGTTACTGTAGCAACAGCCTCTGAGCCTGGTTCCAAGGTTACTGTAGCAACAGCCTCTGAGCCTGATTCAAGGTTACTGTAGCAACAGCCTCTGAGCCTGATGTTCAATGTTACTGTAGCAAAAGCCTCTGAGCCTGATTCAATGTTACTGTAGCAACAGCTTCTGAGCCTGGTTCAAGGTTACTGTAGCAACAGCTCTGAGCCTGGTTCAAGGTTACTGTAGCAACAGCCTCTGAGCCTGGTTCAAGGTTACTGTAGCAACAGCCTTTGAGCCTGGTTCAAGGTTACCGTAGCAACAGCCTCTGAGCCTGGTTCAAGGTTACCGTAGCAACAGGCCTCTGAGCCTGGTTCAAGGTTACTGTAGCAACAGCCTCTGAGCCTGATTCAATGTTACTGTAGCAACAGCTTCTGAGCCTGGTTCAAGGTTACTGTAGCAACAGACTCTGAGCCTGGTTCAAGGTTACTGTAGCAACAGACTCTGAGCCTGGTTCAAGGTTACTGTAGCAACAGCCTCTGAGCCTGGTTCAAGGTTACCGTAGCAACAGCCTCTGAGTCTGGTTCAAGGTTACCGTAGCAACAGCCTCTGAGCCTGGTTCAAGGTTACTGTAGCAACATCCTCTGAGCCTGATTCAAGGTTACTGTAGCAACAGCCTCTGAGCCTGGTTCAAGGTTACTGTAGCAACCGCCTCTGAGCCTGGTTCAAGGTTACTGTAGCAACATCCTCTGAGCCTGATTCAATGTTACTGTAGCAACAGCTTCTGAGCCTGGTTCAAGGTTACTGTAGCAACAGCCTCTGAGCCTGGTTCAAGGTTACTGTAGCAACAGCCTCTGAGCCTGGTTCAAGGTTACTGTAGCAACAGCCTCTGAGCCTGGTTCAAGGTTACCGTGGCAACAGCCTCTGAGTCTGGTTCAAGGTTACCGTAGCAACAGCCTCTGAGCCTGGTTCAATGTTACTGTAGCAACATCCTCTGAGCCTGGTTCAAGGTTACTGTAGCAACAGCCTCTGAGCCTGGTTCAAGGTTACTGTAGCAACAGCCTCTGAGCCTGGTTCAAGGTTACTGTAGCAACAGCCTCTGAGCCTGGTTCAAGGTTACTGTAGCAACAGCCTCTGAGCCTGGTTCAAGGTTACTGTAGCAACAGCCTCTGAGCCTGGTTCAAGGTTACTGTAGCAACAGCCTCTGAGCCTGATTCAAGGTTACTGTAGCAACAGCCTCTGAGCCCTGAGTCAATGTACTGTCAGCAACAGCCTCTGAGCCTGATTCAATTGGTACTGTAGCAACAGCCTTCTGAGCCTGGTTCAAGGTTACTGTAGCAACAGCCCTCTGAGACTGCGTTCAAGGGTACTGGTAGCAACCAGCCTCTGAGCCTGGTTCAAGGTTACTGTTTAGCAACAGGCCTCTGAGCCTGGTTCAAGTTACCGTAGCAACAGCCTCTGAGCCTGGTTCAAGGTTGCCGTAGCAACAGCCTCTGAGCCTGGTTCAGGTTACTGTAGCAACAGCCTCTGAGCTGATTCAATGTTACTGTAGCAACAGCTTCTGAGCCTGGTTCAAGGTTACTGTAGCAACAGCCTCTGAGACTGGTTCGAGGTTACTGTAGCAACAGACTCTGAGCCTGGTTCAAGGTTACTGTAGCAACAGCCTCTGAGCCTGGTTCAAGGTTACCGTAGCAACGGCCTCTGAGTCTGGTTCAAGGTTACCGTAGCAACAGCCTCTGAGCCTGGTTCAAGGTTACTGTAGCAACATCCTCTGAGCCTGGTTCAAGGTTACTGTAGCAACAGCCTCTGAGCCTGGTTCAAGGTTACTGTAGCAACAGCCTCTGAGCCTGGTTCAAGGTTACTGTAGCAACAGCCTCTGAGCCTGGTTCAAGGTTACTGTAGCAACAGCCTCTGAGCCTGATTCAAGTTACTGTAGCAACAGCCTCTGAGCCTGGTTCAAGGTTACTGTAGCAACAGCCTCTGAGCCTGGTTCAAGGTTACTGTAGCAACAGCCTCTGAGCCTGGTTCAAGGTTACTGTAGCAACAGCCTCTGAGCCTGGTTCAAGGTTACTGTAGCAACAGCCTCTGAGCCTGATTCAAGGTTACTGCAGCAACAGCCTCTGAGCCTGATTCAATGTTACTGTAGCAACAGCCTCTGAGCCTGATTCAATGTTACTGTAGCAACAGCTTCTGAGCCTGGTTCAAGGTTACTGTAGCAACAGCCTCTGAGCCTGGTTCAAGGTTACTGTAGCAACAGCCTCTGAGCCTGGTTCAAGGTTACTGTAGCAACAGCCTCTGAGCCTGGTTCAACGTTACCGTAGCAACAGCCTCTGAGCCTGGTTCAAGGTTACCGTAGCAACAGCCTCTGAGCCTGGTTCAAGGTTACTGTAGGCAACAGCCTCTGAGCCTGATTCAATGTTACTGTAGCAACAGCTTCTGAGCCTGGTTCAAGGTTACTGTAGCAACAGCCTCTGAGCCTGGTTCAAGGTTACTGTAGCAACAGCCTCTGAGCCTGGTTCAAGGTTACTGTAGCAACAGCCTCTGAGCCTGGTTCAAGGTTACCGTAGCAACAGCCTCTGAGTCTGGTTCAAGGTTACCGTAGCAACAGCCTCTGAGCCTGGTTCAAGGTTACTGTAGCAACAGCCTCTGAGCCTGGTTCAAGGTTACTGTAGCAACAGCCTCTGAGCCTGGTTCAAGGTTACTGTAGCAACAGCCTCTGAGCCTGGTTCAAGGTTACCGTAGCAACAGCCTCTGAGCCTGGTTCAAGGTTACCGTAGCAACAGCCTCTGAGCCTGGTTCAAGGTTACTGTAGCAACATCCTCTGAGCCTGGTTCAAGGTTACCGTAGCAACAGCTTCTGAGCCTGGTTCAAGGTTACCGTAGCAACAGCCTCTGAGCCTGGTTCAAGGTTACCGTAGCAACAGCCTCTGAGCCTGGTTCAAGGTTACTGTAGCAACATCCTCTGAGCCTGGTTCAAGGTTACCGTAGCAACAGCTTCTGAGCCTGGTTCAAGGTTACCGTAGCAACAGCCTCTGAGCATGGTTCAAGGTTACTGTAGCAACAGCCTCTGAGCCTGATTCAATGTTACTGTAGCAACAGCTTCTGAGCCTGGTTCAAGGTTACTGTAGCAACAGCCTCTGAGCCTGATTCAAGGTTACTGTAGCAACAGCCTCTGAGCCTGGTTCAAGGTTACTGTAGCAAACAGCCTCTGAGCCTGGTTCAAGGTTACTGTAGCAACAGCCTCTGAGCCTGGTTCAAGGTTACTGTAGCAACAGCCTCTGAGCCTGGTTCAAGGTTACCGTAGCAACAGCCTCTGAGCCTGATTCAAGGTTACTGTAGCAACAGCTTCTGAGCCTGGTTCAAGGTTATGTAGCAACAGCCTCTGAGCCTGGTTCAAGGTTACTGTAGCAACAGCCTCTGAGGCCTGGTTCAAGGTTACTGTAGCAACAGCCTCTGAGCCTGGTTCAAGGTTACCGTAGCAACAGCCTCGTGAGTCTGGTTCAAGGTTACTGTAGCAACAGCCTCTGAGCCTGGTTCAAGGTTACTGTAGCAACATCCCTCTGAGCCTGGTTCAAGGTTACTGTAGCAACAGCCTCTGAGCCTGGTTCAAGGTTACTGTAGCAACAGCCTCTGATCCTGATTCAAGGTTACTGTAGCAACAGCCTCTGAGCCTGATTCAAGGTTACTGTAGCAACAGCCTCTGAGCCTGGTTCAAGGTTACTGTAGCAACAGCCTCTGAGCCTGGGTCAAGGTTACTGTAGTAACAGCCTCTGAGCCTGGTTCAAGTACTGTAGCAACAGCCTCTGAGCCTGGTTCAAGGTTACTGTAGCAACAGCCTCTGAGCCTGATTCAAGGTTACTGTAGCAACAGCCTCTGAGCCTGATTCAATGTTACTGTAGCAACAGCTTCTGAGCCTGGTTCAAGGTTACTGTAGCAACAGCCTCTGTGCCTGGTTCAAGGTTACTGTAGCAACAGCCTCTGAGCCTGGTTCAAGGTTACCGTAGCAACAGCCTCTGAGCCTGGTTCAAGGTTACCGTAGCAACAGCCTCTGAGCCTGGTTCAAGATTACCGTAGCAACAGCCTCTGAGCCTGATTCAATGTTACTGTAGCAACAGCTTCTGAGCCTGGTTCAAGGTTACTGTAGCAGCAGCCTCTGTGCCTGGTTCAAGGTTACTGTAGCAACAGCCTCTGAGCCTGGTTCAAGGTTACTGTAGCAACAGCCTCTGAGCCTGGTTCAAGGTTACCGTAGCAACAGCCTCTGAGCCTGGTTCAAGGTTACTGTAGCAACAGCCTCTGAGCCTGGTTCAAGGTTACCGTAGCAACAGCCTCTGAGCCTGGTTCAAGGTACCGTAGCAACAGCCTCTGAGCCTGGTTCAAGGTTACCGTAGCAACTGCCTTTGAGCCTGGTTCAAGGTTACCGTAGCAACAGCCTCTGAGCCTGGTTCAAGGTTACTGTAGCAACAGCCTCTGAGCCTGGTTCAAGGTTACCGTAGCAACAGCCTCTGAGCCTGGTTCAAGGTCACACCAGGATGTTTGTGTGTTTTTATTTGATTCATTTAACAGAGACCAAGGTCTCTTTTACAAATGTGCCCTGAATATTACAGCATATAGATAGACTTTATAACTAAACAAAAATACAATAGAAGTAGGAGTGTATATACACAATAGCCAACTACATTTAAACTCTGTTTATTCCTGACATTTAATCGCAGTAAAAATTCCCTGTTTTAGGTCAGTTAGGATCACCACTTTATTTTAAGAATGTGAAATGTCAGAATAAAAGTAGAGAGAATTATTTATTTCAGCTTTTATTTCTTTCATCACATTCCCAGTGGGTCAAAGTTTACATACACGCAATTAGTATTTGGTAGCATTGCCTTTAAATTGTTTAATTTGGGTCAAATGTTTTGGGTAGCCTTCCACAAGCTTTTCCACAATAAACTGGGTGAATTTTGGCCCATTCCTCCTGACAGAGCTGGTGTAACTGAGTCAGGTTTGTAGGCCTCCTTGGTCGCACACACTCTTTCAGTTCTGCCCACACAAATGTTCAATAGGATTCAACAGGGCTTTGTGATGGCCACTCCAATACCAACACATTGACTTTGTTGCGCTTCAATATATCCACTTCATTTCCGGCATCATGATGCCATCTATTTTGTGTAGTGCACCAGTCACTCCTGCAGCAAAGCACCCCCCACAACACTATGCTGCCACCCCCGTGCTTCACGGTTGGATGGTGTTTTTCAGCTCGCAAGCCTCCCCCTTTTCCTGCAAACATAACGATGGTCATTATGGCCAAACAGTTCTATTTTTGATTCATCAGACCAGAGGATATTTCTCCAAAAAGTACAATCTTTGTCCCCATGTGCAGTTGCAAACTGAAGTGTGGCTTTTTTATGGCGGTTTTGGGGCAGTGGCTTCGTCCTTGCTGAGTGGCCTTTCAGGTTATGTCAAAATAGGACTCGTTTTACTGTGGATATAGATACTTTTGTACCTGTTTCCTCCAGCATCTTCACAAGGTCCTTTGCTGTTCTGGGATTGATTTGTACTTTTTGTACCATCATCTCTAGGAGACAGAACTTCTCCTTCCTGAGCGGTATGACGGCTGCGTGGTCCCATCGTGTTTATACTTGCCTACTATTTTTTGTACAGATAAACGTGGTACCTTCAGGCATTTGGACATTTTTTGGAAATTGCTCCCAAGGATGAATCAGACTTGTGGAGGTCTACAATTTATTTTCTGAGGCCTTGGCTGATTTATTTTCATTTTCCTATGATGTCAAGCAAAGAGGCACTGAGGTTGAAGGTAGGCCTTGAAATACATCCACAGGTACACCTCCAATTGACACAAATTATGTCAGTTACTTTCAGAACCTTCTAAATGGCATCATTTTCTGGAATTTTCCAAGCTGTTTAAAGGCACAGTCAACTCAGTGTATGTAAACTTCTGACCCACTGGAATTGTGATACAGTGAATTATGAAGTGAAATAGCTGTCTGTTGTTGGAATTGTTGGAAAAATGATTTGTGTCATGTACAAAGTAGATGTCCTAACCGACTTGCCGAAACTATCATTTGTTAAGAAATTTGTGGAGTGGTTGAAAAACAAGTTTTAATGAATCAAACCTTAGTATATGTAATAAAAGTAAGTTAACTTCCGACTTCAACTCATATATATATATATATATATATATAAACATACACATTAAAATACAAAAATACTGTCATGGGAAATAAACCATCACAAATCCCCCAGGAAAACAGTTATATTCCTCCCCAAATAATACTTTAAATTATCCAAACGGCACCAGAACTGTCACGACTTCTGCCGAAGTCGTTGCCTCTCCTTGTTCGGGCGGTCCTCGGCGTTCGACGTCACCGGTCTTCTAGCCATCATTGATCCATTTTTCATTTTCCATTGGTTTTGTCTTGTCTTCCCACACACCTGTTTTCAATCCCATTCATTACCTGTTGTGTATTTAACCCTCTGTTTCCCCTCATGTCTTTGTCAGAGATTGTTTATTGTCAGTGTAGTGTTTTTGTTGTATAAGTGCGCGACGGGTCTTCGTACCCATATTTGTTTATGTTCTTTTCCTGTTTAGTGTTATGGAGCATGTTACTATGACATTATTAAAAGACTCCATTTTACACTCCGTTTGACTCTCCTGCGCCTGACTTCCCTGCCACCTATACACATATGCCTGACACAGAACATCAAGATGAAATGCAGTTTTGAATTTTGTTCCATCAATACGGTGAATTAAAACTAAAAGCAGATTTATCTAACTGGGTGGAGACCCTAGGGAACTTTAAGAGTTAACCAATCCTGTGAACGGGTTTGGCAACTCCGGTGTCTAGACTTCAACAGCAAAGTTAGATAAGACAGAAATGTATGAAGTTGCCTTGTTATCTATGTTTTCTGTATTATTTTGGTCAGGGCAGGGTGTGACGAGGGTATGTGTGTTTTTTGTCTTGTCTAGGGGGGTTTCTATATCTATGGGGTTTTATAGGGTATTGGTAAAAGTAGGTCTATGGTGGCCTGAATTGGTTCCCAATCAGAGACAGTGTCACACCCTGACCATAGTTTGCTTTGTATGTTTCTATGTTTTGTTTGGTCAGGGTGTGATCTGAGTGGGCATTCTATGTTGGATGTCTTGTTTGTCTATTTCTATGTCTGGCCTGATATGGTTCTCAATCAGAGGCAGGTGTTAGTCATTGTCTCTGATTGGGAACCATATTTAGGTAGCCTGTTTGGTGTTGTGTTTTGTGGGTGATTGTTCCTGTCTCTGTGTTTTGCATAGATAGGGCTGTTTTTGGTTTTCCACGGTTATTGTTTTGTAGTGTTCGTGTTTATCTTTTTGCTATTAAACATGAATCAATATAACCTGCGTTTTGGCTTCTCCTTCACCACAAGAAAACCGTTACAGACAGCTGTTTTTCGTTGTCTCTGATTGGGGATCATATTTAGGTTGCCATTTTGGTTTTGTTTATTGTTGCCTGTTTCATGTAGCGTCATGTTTGTTTTGTTTTTGTTACTTTGTTTAGTTTGTTTAGTTGATAAAGAAGAACGTAGAATGTATTCATATCACGCTGTGTCTTGGTCTCATCAATACGACGATTGTGACAGAAGTAGGACCTTGTAAACAAAAAGGGAGTAATGTAGAGATCTACTGATCTGTAGAGATTCACTGACATTTTCAACCTCTCCCTGTCCGAGTCTGTAATACCAAAATGTTTCAAGCAGACCGCCATAGCCCTGTGCCCAATAACGCCAAAGTAACCTGCCTAAATGATTACCACCCCGTGGCACTCACGTCAGCAGACATGAAGTGATTTGAAAGGCTGGTCATGGCTCACATCAACACCATCATCCCATCATCGCATACCACCCTAACAGATCCACAGATGACGCAATCTCAATCGCACTCCACACTGCCCTTTCACACCTGGACAAAAGGAACACCTATGTGAGAATTCTGTTCAATGACTACAGCTCAGTGTTCAACACCTTACTTGCCTCAAAGCTCATCACTAAGCTAAGGACCCTGGGACTTAACACCTCCCTCTGCAACTGGATCCTGGACTTCTTGAAGGGCCGCCCCCAGGTGGTGAAGGTAGACAACAACACAGCTGCCACGCTGATCCTCAACACAGGGGTATCAAGGCTCAGACTAAGACACAGATGCAGACACAGGAGGCAGAGTGTCAGATTTTTTTATAGCTCAAGGGGGAAAAAGGTAGGTCAAGGCAAAGGGTCGTAAATCCAAATCAGAGTCAGACAGGTACAGGAACGCTGGTATAAATGCACAGAAGGTAATGGGGATGGGAGACACCTGGTTGGGGGTGGAGACAAGCACAAGACAGGTGAAACAGATCAGGGTGTGACAGGGGGCTCCCCATGGGTGTGTGCTTAGTCCCCTCCTGTATTCCCTGTTCACCCATGACTGCGTGGCCAAGCACATCTCCAACACCATCCTGAAGTTTGTTGACGACACAACGGTGGTGGCTCTGATCACCGACAACGAAGAGACAGCCTATAGGGGGCAGCGTGGTGCCAGGACAACAACCACTCCCTCAACGTGAACAAGACCAAGAAGATGATTGTGGACTACAGGAAAAGGAGGGCCAAACTCGCTCCATTCACATCGACAGGGCTGTAGTGGAGCAGGTCGAGAGTTTCAAGTTCCTTGGTGTCCACATCACCAACAAACTATCATGGTTCGAACACACCAGGAAAGTTGTGAAGAGGGCTTTCTTCCCCTCAGGAGATTGAAAAGATTTGGTATGGGTCCCCAGATCCTCAAAAAAGTTCTACAGCTGCACCATCGAAAGCATGACTGGTTGCATCACCACCTGGTATGGCAAATGACTGAATAATCTGCTTCCTACCGCTTAGAGAAATGATCTGTTTCTGTAGAAGAAGACAACTTCTGCTTATGTATATATGTTATATTATATGGTTTTTTTTAAGTCTAAACTTTTATGTAGAACCATTTAATGAGTTAACATTCTTACAAGAGTTTGAAAACAACATGTTCAGCGTATTCGGAAAGTATTCAGACCCCCTTGACCCCCTTCTCAAATGTATTAAATTGATGGTCTTATCAATCTACATGCAATATCTAATAATAATATATATATATATAATAGCTCTGAAATCAGGTTTTCAGACATTTGTAAATTCATAAAAAATATAAAAAACATACTAAGTATTCACCTTCTTTACATTCAGACCCTTTGGTGAGCTCAGGTGCATCCTGTTTCCATTTGTTCTCACACTCAGGTGAGCTCAGGTGCATCCTGTTTCCATTTGTTCTCACACTCAGGTGAGCTCAGGTGCATCCTGTTTCCATTTGTTCTCACACTCAGGTGAGCTCAGGTGCATCCTGTTTCCATTTGTTCTCACACTCAGGTGAGCTCAGGTGCATCCTGTTTCCATTTGTTCTCACACTCAGGTGAGCTCAGGTGCATCCTGTTTCCATTTGTTCTCACACTCAGGTGAGCTCAGGTGCATCCTGTTTCCATTTGTTCTCACACTCAGGTGAGCTCAGGTGCATCCTGTTTCCATTTGTTCTCACACTCAGGTGAGCTCAGGTGCATCCTGTTTCCATTTGTTCTCACACTCAGGTGAGCTCAGGTGCATCCTGTTTCCATTTGTTCTCACACTCAGGTGAGCTCAGGTGCATCCTGTTTCCATTTGTTCTCACACTCAGGTGACCTCAGGTGCATCCTGTTTCCATTTGTTCTCACACTCAGGTGAGCTCAGGTGCATCCTGTTTCCATTTGTTCTCACACTCAGGTGAGCTCAGGTTCATCCTGTTTCCATTTGTTCTCACACTCAGGTGAGCTCAGGTGCATCCTGTTTCCATTTGTTCTCACACTCAGGTGAGCTCAGGTGCATCCTGTTTCCATTTGTTCTCACACTCAGGTGAGCTCAGGTGCATCCTGTTTCCATTTGTTCTCACACTCAGGTGAGCTCAGGTGCATCCTGTTTCCATTTGTTCTCACACTCAGGTGAGCTCAGGTGCATCCTGTTTCCATTTGTTCTCACACTCAGGTGAGCTCAGGTGCATCCTGTTTCCATTTGTTCTCACACTCAGGTGAGCTCAGGTTCATCCTGTTTCCATTTGTTCTCACACTCAGGTGAGCTCAGGTGCATCCTGTTTCCATTTGTTCTCACACTCAGGTGAGCTCAGGTGCATCCTGTTTCCATTTGTTCTCACACTCAGGTGAGCTCAGGTGCATCCTGTTTCCATTTGTTCTCACACTCAGGTGAGCTCAGGTGCATCCTGTTTCCATTTGTTCTCACACTCAGGTGAGCTCAGGTGCATCCTGTTTCCATTTGTTCTCACACTCAGGTGAGCTCAGGTGCATCCTGTTTCCATTTGTTCTCACACTCAGGTGAGCTCAGGTGCATCCTGTTTCCATTTGTTCTCACACTCAGGTGAGCTCAGGTGCATCCTGTTTCCATTTGTTCTCACACTCAGGTGAGCTCAGGTGCATCCTGTTTCCATTTGACCTCACACTCAGGTGAGCTCAGGTGCATCCTGTTTCCATTTGACCTCACACTCAGGTGAGCTCAGGTGCATCCTGTTTCCATTTGTTCTCACACTCAGGTGAGCTCAGGTGCATCCTGTTTCCATTTGTTCTCACACTCAGGTGAGCTCAGGTGCATCCTGTTTCCATTTGTTCTCACACTCAGGTGCATCCTGTTTCCATTTGTTCTCACACTCAGGTGCATCCTGTTTCCATTTGTTCTCACACTCAGGTGAGCTCAGGTGCATCCTGTTTCCATTTGTTCTCACACTCAGGTGAGCTCAGGTGCATCCTGTTTCCATTTGTTCTCACACTCAGGTGAGCTCAGGTTCATCCTGTTTCCATTTGTTCTCACACTCAGGTGAGCTCAGGTGCATCCTGTTTCCATTTGTTCTCACACTCAGGTGAGCTCAGGTTCATCCTGTTTCCATTTGTTCTCACACTCAGGTGAGCTCAGGTGCATCCTGTTTCCATTTGTTCTCACACTCAGGTGAGCTCAGGTGCATCCTGTTTCCATTTGTTCTCACACTCAGGTGAGCTCAGGTGCATCCTGTTTCCATTTGTTCTCACACTCAGGTGAGCTCAGGTGCATCCTGTTTCCATTTGTTCTCACACTCAGGTGAGCTCAGGTGCATCCTGTTTCCATTTGTTCTCACACTCAGGTGAGCTCAGGTGCATCCTGTTTCCATTTGTTCTCACACTCAGGTGAGCTCAGGTGCATCCTGTTTCCATTTGTTCTCACACTCAGGTGAGCTCAGGTGCATCCTGTTTCCATTTGTTCTCACACTCAGGTGAGCTCAGGTGCATCCTGTTTCCATTTGTTCTCACACTCAGGTGAGCTCAGGTGCATCCTGTTTCCATTTGTTCTCACACTCAGGTGAGCTCAGGTGCATCCTGTTTCCATTTGTTCTCACACTCAGGTGAGCTCAGGTGCATCCTGTTTCCATTTGTTCTCACACTCAGGTGAGCTCAGGTGCATCCTGTTTCCATTTATTCTCACACTCAGGTGAGCTCAGGTGCATCCTGTTTCCATTTGTTCTCACACTCAGGTGAGCTCAGGTGCATCCTGTTTCCATTTGTTCTCACACTCAGGTGAGCTCAGGTGCATCCTGTTTCCATTTGTTCTCACACTCAGGTGAGCTCAGGTGCATCCTGTTTCCATTTGTTCTCACACTCAGGGGCATCCTGTTTCCATTTGTTCTCACACTCAGGTGCATCCTGTTTCCATTTGTTCTCACACTCAGGTGAGCTCAGGTGCATCCTGTTTCCATTTGTTCTCACACTCAGGTGAGCTCAGGTGCATCCTGTTTCCATTTGTTCTCACACTCAGGTGAGCTCAGGTGCATCCTGTTTCCATTTGTTCTCACACTCAGGTGAGCTCAGGTGCATCCTGTTTCCATTTGTTCTCACACTCAGGTGAGCTCAGGTGCATCCTGTTTTCATTTGTTCTCACACTCAGGTGAGCTCAGGTGCATCCTGTTTCCATTTGTTCTCACACTCAGGTGAGCTCAGGTGCATCCTGTTTCCATTTGTTCTCACACTCAGGTGAGCTCAGGTGCATCCTGTTTCCATTTGTTCTCACACTCAGGTGAGCTCAGGTGCATCCTGTTTCCATTTGTTCTCACACTCAGGTGAGCTCAGGTGCATCCTGTTTCCATTTGTTCTCACACTCAGGTGAGCTCAGGTGCATCCTGTTTCCATTTGTTCTCACACTCAGGTGAGCTCAGGTGCATCCTGTTTCCATTTGTTCTCACACTCAGGTGAGCTCAGGTGCGTCCTGTTTCCATTTGTTCTCACACTCAGGTGAGCTCAGGTGCATCCTGTTTCCATTTGTTCTCACACTCAGGTGAGCTCAGGTGCATCCTGTTTCCATTTGTTCTCACACTCAGGTGAGCTCAGGTGCATCCTGTTTCCATTTGTTCTCACACTCAGGTGAGCTCAGGTGCATCCTGTTTCCATTTGTTCTCACACTCAGGTGAGCTCAGGTGCATCCTGTTTCCATTTGTTCTCACACTCAGGTGCATCCTGTTTCCATTTGTTCTCACACTCAGGTGCATCCTGTTTCCATTTGTTCTCACACTCAGGTGAGCTCAGGTGCATCCTGTTTCCATTTGTTCTCACACTCAGGTGAGCTCAGGTGCATCCTGTTTCCATTTGTTCTCACACTCAGGTGAGCTCAGGTGCATCCTGTTTCCATTTGTTCTCACACTCAGGTGAGCTCAGGTGCATCCTGTTTCCATTTGTTCTCACACTCAGGTGAGCTCAGGTGCATCCTGTTTCCATTTGTTCTCACACTCAGGTGAGCTCAGGTGCATCCTGTTTCCATTTGTTCTCACACTCAGGTGAGCTCAGGTGCATCCTGTTTCCATTTGTTCTCACACTCAGGTGAGCTCAGGTGCATCCTGTTTCCATTTGTTCTCACACTCAGGTGAGCTCAGGTGCATCCTGTTTCCATTTGTTCTCACACTCAGGTGAGCTCAGGTGCATCCTGTTTCCATTTGTTCTCACACTCAGGTGAGCTCCAAATATATCTACCTTTGACTAAAACAACTAGCTAACTTAAATCATTGCGCCACATAATAACTATGGGTAACTATGGGCATCGTCTTTCAGATGAAAAAAAAAATGAATTTCTGTTCTTGTGGGCGTTAAAAAGATGATGTTTTCCATCTGGTAGATTGTGATATTCAACTCTCACCCGACAAAAGTCTTGGGTAAGTGACATCAGTATGGTCTATGTCAGGAGTATTCAACTCTACGAGGTCCAGAGTAAATGTTTTGGATAAATGGCATAAAATCAAATCCTATTTTACATACACGTGATTAGCAGATGTTATTGTAAGTGTAGCGACATGTTTGTGCTTCTAGTTCCGACAGTGCAGTAATATCTAACAAGTAATCTAAACAATTCCCCAACAACTACCTAATACACACACATTTAAAGGGATGGACTGAAAATATGTACTTATAAATATAGGCAATGGTATAAAATACAGTATATACATGTGATATGTAAACATTATTAAAGTGGCATTATTTAAAGTAACGAGGTGAACAGGCAGGCAGATGATCTTTTGGCCTTCCTGTGACATCGGGTGGTGTAGGTGTCCTGGAGGGCAGGTAGTTTGCCCCCAGTGATGCGTTGTGCAGACCGCACCACCTTCTGGAGAGCCTTGCGGTTGTGGGCGGAGCAGTTGCCATACCAGGCGGTGATACAGCCCGACATGATGGTCTCAATTGTGCATCTGTAAAGGTTTGTCAGGTTTTAAGGGGCCAAGCCAACTTTCTTCAGCCTCCTGAGGTTGAAGAGGCGCTGCTGTGCCTTCTTCACCACACTGTCTTTGTGGGTGGACCAATTCAGTTTGTCTGTGATGTGTACGCCGAGGAACTTAAAACTTACTACCCTCTACACTACTGTTCCGTCGATATGGATAGGGGGCTGCTCCCTCTGCTGTTTCCTGAAGTCCACAATCATCTCCTTAGTTTTGTTGACGTTGAGTGTGAGGTTATTTTCCTGACACCACACTCCGAGGGCCCTCACCTCCTCCCTGTAGGCCGTCTCGTCGTTGTTGGTAATCAAGCCTACCACTGTTGTGTCGTCCGCAAACTTAATGATTGAGTTGGAGGCGTGCATGGCCACGCAGTCTTGGGTGAACAGGGAGCACAGGAGAGGGCTCAGAACACACCCTTGTGGGGCCCCAGTGTTGAGGATCAGCGATGTGGAGATGTTGTTTCCTACCTTCACCACCTGGGGGCGGTCCGTCAGGAAGTCCAATACCCAGTTGCAGGGGTATTCACCTCTACGAGGTCCATGGTCTATGTCAGGTGTACACAACTCTACGAGGTCCATGGTCTATATCAGGGGTATTCACCTCTACGAGGTCCATGGTCTATGTCAGGGGTATTCAACTCTACGAGGTCCATGGTCTATGTCAGGGGTATTCAACTCTACGAGGTCCATGGTCTATATCAGGGGTATTCACCTCTACGAGGACCATGGTCTATATCAGGGGTATTCACCTCTACGAGGTCCATGGTCTATATCAGGGGTATTCACCTCTACGAGGTCCATGGTCCATGGTCTATGTCAGGGGTATTCAACTCTACGAGGTCCATGGTCCATGGTCTATATCAGGGATATTCACCTCTACGAGGTCCATGGTCTATGTCAGGGGTATTCAACTCTACGAGGTCCATGGTCTATGTCAGGGGTATTCAACTCTACGAGGTCCATGGTCTATGTCAGGGGTATTCAACTCTACGAGGTCCATGGTCCATGGTCTATGTCAGGGGTATTCAACTCTACGAGGTCCATGGTCCATGGTCTATGTCAGGGGTATTCAACTCTACGAGGTCCATGGTCTATGTCAGGGGTATTCAACTCTACGAGGTCCATGATCCATGGTCTATGTCAGGGGTATTCACCTCTACGAGGTTCAGAGCCTGCTGGTTTTATCTTCTAATCAAATCAAATCATAGTTTATTTGTCACGTGCACCAAATACAACAGGTGTAGTAGACATTACAGTGAAATGCTTACTTACAGGCTCTAACGAATAGTGCAAAAAAGGAATTAGGTGAACAATAGGTAGGTAAAGAAATAAAACAACAGTAAACAGACAGGCTATATACAGTAGAGAGGCTATATACAGTAGAGAGGCTATATACAGTAGAGAGGCTATATACAGTAGAGAGGTTATATACAGTAGAGGGGCTATATACAGTAGAGAGGCTTTATACAGTAGAGAGGCTATATACAGTAGAGAGGCTATATACAGTAGAGAGGCTATATACAGTAGAGAGGCTATATACAGTAGAGGCTATATACAGTAGAGAGGCTATATACAGTAGAGAGGCTATATACAGTAGAGAGGCTATATACAGTAGAGGCTATATACAGTAGAGAGGCTATATACAGTAGAGAGGCTATATACAGTAGAGAGGCTATATACAGTAGAGAGGCTATATACAGTAGAGAGGCTAAAAACAGTAGAGAGGCTATATACAGTAGAGGGGCTATATACAGTAGAGAGGCTATATACATTAGAGAGGTTATATACAGTAGAGAGGCTATATACAGTAGAGAGGCTATATACAGTAGAGAGGCTATATACAGTAGAGAGGTTATATACAGTAGAGAGGCTATATACAGTAGAGAGGCTATATACAGTAGAGAGGTTATATACAGTAGAGAGGTTATATACAGTAGAGAGGCTATATACAGTAGAGAGGCTATATACAGTAGAGGCTATAAAAGTAACAAGGCTACATACAGACACCGGTTAGTCAGGCTGATTGAGGTAGTATGTACATGTAGATATGGTTAAAGTGACTATGCATATATGATGAACAGAGAGTAGCAGCAGCGTAAAAAGAGGGTTGGGGGGGCACACAATGCAGATAGTCCGGGTAGCCATTTGGTTACCTTTTCAGGACTCTCATGGCTTGGGGGTAAAAACTGTTGAGAAGCCTTTTTGTCCGAGACTTGGCACTCCGGTACCGCTTGCCATGCGGTAGTAGAGAGAACAGTCTATGACTGGGGTTGTTGGGGTCTTTGACAATTTTTCGTGCCTTCCTCTGACACCGCCTGGTGTCGAGGACCTGGATGGCAGGAAGCTTTGCCCCAGTGATGTACTGGGCCGTACACACTACCCTCTGTTGTGCCTTGCAGTCGGAGGCCGAGCAGTTGCCGTCCACAATCATCTCCTTACTCTTGGCTACGTTGAGGGATAGGTTGTTATTCTGGCACCACATGGCCAGGTCTCTGACCTTCTCCCTATAGGGTGTCTCGTCGTTGTCTGTGATCAGGCTGTTGTGTCGTCTGCAAACTTAATGATGGTGTTGGAGTCGTGCCTGGCCATGCAGTCATGGGTGAACAGGGAGTACAGGAGGGGACAGCACGCACCCCTGGGGGGCTCCAGTGTTGAGGACCAACGTGGCAGATGGTTGCTACCTACCCTCACCATCTGGGGGCGACCCGTCAGGAAGTTCAGGATCCAGTTGCAGAGGGAGGTGTTTAGTCTCAGGGTCCTTAGCTTAGTGATGAGCTTTGAGGGAACTATGTTGTCGAACGCTGAGCTGTAGTCAATGAATATCATTCTCACATAGGTGTTCCTTTTGTCCAGGTGGGAAAGGGCCGTGTGTAGTGCAATAGAGATTGCATCATCTGTGGATCTTTTGGTGCGGTATGCAAATTGGAGTGGGTCTAGGGTGTCTGGGAGGATGGTGTTGATGTGAGCCATTACCAGCCTTTCAAAGCACTTCATGGCTACAGATGTGAGTGCTACGGGTCTCTAATCATTTAGGCAGGTTGCCTTACTGTTCTTGTGCTCAGAGACTATCGTGGTCTGCTTGAAACATGTTGGTCTTACTGACTCAATCAGGGACATGTTGAAAATGTCAGTGAAGACACCTGCCAGTTGGTCAGGACATGCCCGGAGCACACCTGGTAATCCATCTGGCCCCGCAGCCTTGTGAATGTTGACCTGTCTAAAGGTCTTACTCACGTCGGCTACGGAGAGCGTGATCACACAGTCTTCCGGAACAGCTGATGATCTCATGCATGTCTCAGTGTTGCTTGCCTCGAAGTGTGCATAGAAGTGATTTAGATCATCTCGTAGGCTAGCGTCACTGAGCAGCTCGTAGCTGTGCTTCCCTTTGTAGTCTGTAATAGTTTGCCACCTGATAATTAATTGCACCCACCGGGTGTCCCAGGTCTATATCAGTTTCTGATTAGAGGGGAATCACTAACCTGGTGTCCCAGGTCTATATCAGTCCCTGATTAGAGGGGAATCACCCACCTGGTGTCCCAGGTCTAAATCAGTCCGTGATTAGAGGGGAATCACCCACCTGGTGTCCCAGGTCTAAATCACTCCCTGATTAGAGGAGAATCACCCACCTGGTGTCCCAGGTCTAAATCAGTCACTGATTAGAGGGGAATCACCCACCTGGTGTCCCAGGTCTAAATCAGTCCCTGATTAGAGGGGAATCACCCACCTGGTGTCCCAGGTCTAAATCAGGCCCTGATTAGAAAGGGAACAATTACAAAACCAGTGGAACTGGCTTCCTGGTCCAGAGTTGAGTTTGACGAGGTTAGAGTTTAACGCAGAGGTTAGAGTTTAACGCAGTACATTAGATGTATTGTAGTGATAGTAGAATTCATAGTAGGATTCTCAAACCATACAATTCCTGCCCAAACATTAACTATTGATAAAATAAATCATCAAACCAAAAGTGATTTAGTACAGGGTTAGAATAAAAACACATAAAAACAGAAGTTAGGAAAGTTCAGTTACTACATAATGCTGATTGTGAGATGTGTTTTCTAGATTTCTCAACCTCTACTCTAACAGCAGGTTATAGTCCTCTACACACAGACACTCTACTCTAACAGCAGGTTATAGTCCTCTACACACAGACACTCTACTCTAACAGCAGGTTACAGTCCTCTACACACAGACACTCTACTCTAACAGCAGATTACAGTCCTCTACACACAGACACTCTACTCTAACAGCAGGTTACAGTCCTTTACACACAGACACTCTAATCTAACACCAGGTTATAGTCCTCTACACACAGACACTCTACTCTAACAGCAGGTTACAGTCCTATACACACAGACACTCCACACTAGTACGTGTTGGTCTGCATGTCCCTCTCACAGCCGATCCAGATAGAGCCAAAGATACTAGAGAATCTATTAGGCAACGTGACACTGTGTGATTTATCTCACGGTTCATTCAGAGAGGCTGTGTGTGTGTAGAGAGTGTGTGTGTGTGTGTGGAGTGTGTGTGTGTGTGTGACTTGTAAACTATCCACACTGTCACCGGGTCATCAATTCAGACACACCTTCACAACAGCCAACGAACATAACACACACACACACACACAAACACACACACACACACTCCACACTCCACACTCCACACACACACACACACACACACACACTGTTCAACAATTCTGGACTCCTTTATCTGGGTTGCACCGCTAAACCATTGATATTTTTCATCTTCTCTCTCTCTCTGTCTCTGTCTCTCTCTGTCTCTCTCTCTCTCTCTCTCTCTCTCTCTCTCTCTCTCTCTCTCTCTCTCTCTCTCTCTCTCTCTCTCTCTCTCTCTCTCTCTCTGTCTTTCTCTCTGTCTCTCTCAATTCAATTCAATTCAATTAAAGGGCTTTATTGGCATGGGAAACATGTGTTAACATTGCCAAAGTATATGAATATTATATGAAGTGAATATATAAAGTGAAATAAACAATAAAAATTAACAGTAAATATTACACATACAGAAGTTTCAAAACAGTAAAGACATTACAAATGTCATATTATATATATATATACAGTGTTTTAACAATGTACAAATGGTAAAGGACACAAGATAAAATAAATAAGCATAAATATGGGTTGTATTTACAATGGTGTTTGTTCTTCACTGGTTGACCTTTTCTTGTTGCAACAGGTCACAAATCTTGCTGCTGTGATGGCACACTGTGGAATTTCACCCAGTAGATATGGGAGTTTATCAAAATTGGATTTGTTTTCGAATTCTTTGTGGATCTGTGTAATCTGAGGGAAATATGTCTCTCTAATATGGTCATACATTGGGCAGGAGGTTAGGAAGTGCAGCTCAATTTCCACCTCATTTTGTGGGCAGTGAGCACATAGCCTGTCTTCTCTTGAGAGACATGCCTGACTATGGCGGCCTTTCTCAATAGCAAGGCTATGCTCACTGAGTCTTTACATAGTCAGAGCTTTCCTTAATTTTGGGTCAGTCACAGTGGTCAGGTATTCTGCCGCTGTGTACTCTCTGTTTAACCTGATTCGAGCCATCCCGGATCCGGGATCGTGAATACATCCTCAAGCTCATTACCATAACGCAACGTTAACTATTCATGAAAATCGCAGATGAAAGGAAATTAATATGCTAGCTCTCAAGCTTAGCCTTTTGTTAACAACACTGTCATCTCAGATTTTCAAAATATGCTTATCAACCATAGCAAAACAAGCATTTGTGTAATAGCTAGCATAGCTAGTGTAGCATTTAGCGTTAGCATCAGCAGGCAACATTTTCACAAAAACAAGAAAAGCATTCAAATAAAATAATTTACCTTTGAAGAACTTCAGATGTTTTCAATGAGGAGACTCTCAGTTAGATAGCAAATGTTCAGTTTTTCCCAAAATAATTATTTGTTTAGGACAAATCGCTCTGTTTTGTTCATCACGTTTAGCTACGAAAAAAACCTGTATCCAGGAGTGTAATTATCCCCGCAGCTCATTAGCATAACACAACGTTAACTATTCATGAAAATCGCAAATTAAATGAAATGAATATGCTAGCTCTCAAGCTTAGCCTTTTGTTAACAACACTGTCACTTCAGATGTTTTCAATGAGGAGACTCTCAAATGCTCAGTTTTTCCTGAAAGATTAATTGTTTAGGAGAAATCGCTCTGTTTGGTGCGTCACGTTTGGCTACCAAAAAAAAACGAAAATTCAGTCATCAAAACGCCAAACTTTTTTCCAAATTAACTCCATAAATATCGACTGAAACATGGTAAACGTTGTTTAGAATCAATCCTCAAGGTGTTTTTCACATATCTCTTCATGATATATCGTTCGTGGAAGCCTCCTCTCTCCTCTCAATCACTGGATGACTGCGTGCAGCTTGTAGATTACGCACCAATTTAGACAAAGGACACCAGGTGGACCCCTGGTAAATGTAGTCTCTTATGGCCAATCTTCCAATGATATGCCTACAAATACGTCACAATGCTGCAGACACCTTGGAGAAATGACAGAAAGGGCAGGCTCATTCCTGGTGCATTCACAGCCATATAAGGAGGCAATGGAAAACAGAGCCTCAAAAATTCTGCTCATTTCCTGTTTGAAGTTTCATCTTGGTTTCGCCTGTAGCATGAGTTCTGTGGCACTCACAGATAATATCTTTGCAGTTTTGGAAATGTCAGAGTGTTTTCTTTCCAAAGCATAGTCGAGCATCTTTTCGTGACAAAATATTGCGCCTAAAACGGGCACGTTTTTTTATCCATAAATTAAAAGAGCGCCCCCTATATCCAAGAAGTTAAGGCCAAATAGCATTCTAGTTTGCTCTGTTTTTTTGTTAATTCTTTCCAATGTGTCAAGTAATTATCTTTTTGTTTTCTCATGATTTGGTTTGGTCTAATTGTGCTGTTGTCCTGGGGCTCTGTGGGGAGTGTTTGTGTTTGTGAACAGAGCCCCATGACCAGCTTGCTTAAGGGACTCTTCTCCAGGTTCATCTCTCTGTAGGTGATGGCTTTGTTATGGAAGGTTTGGGAATCGCTTCCTTTTAGGTGGTTGTAGAATTTAACGGCTCTTTTCTGGATTTTGATAATTAGTGGGTATCGGCCTAATTCTGCTCTGCATGCATTATTTGGTGTTCTACGTTGTACACGGAGGATATTTTTGCAGAATTCTGCTTGCAGAGTATCAATTTGGTGTTTGTCCCATTTTGTGAAGTCTTGGTTGGTAAGCGGAACCCAGACCTCACAACCATAAAGGGCAATGGGCTCTATGACTGATTCAAGTATTTTTAGCCAGATCCTAATTGGTATGTTGAAATTTATGTTCCTTTTCATGGCATAGAATTCCCTTCTTGCCTTGTCTCTCAGATCATTCACAGCTTTGTGGAAGTTACCTGTGGCGCGGATGTTTAGGCCAAGGTATGTATAGTTTTTTGTGTGTTCTAGGGCAACAGTGTCTAGATGGAATTTGTATTTGTCGTCCTGGTGACTGGACCTTTTTTGGAACACCATTTACTAGGTGCTGCTGTAGGCCCTCCTTGGTTGGTGACAGAAGCACCAGATCATCAGCAAACAGTAGACATTTGACTTCAGATTCTAGTAAGGGTGAGGTCGGGTGCTGCAGATTTTTCTAGTGCCCGCGCCAATTCATTGATATATATATTGAAGAGGGTGGGGCTTAAGCTGCATCCCTGTCTCACCCCACGACCCTGTGTCCCTGTCTCTCAAATTCAAGATGCTTTATTGGCATGAAAACCATTTTTTATGAAGCAACATTGTAATAAAGGAATGAAGATGTGTGTGTATGTATTAATTCTGTTTTTTATTTGTTTTATTGGTTTAGTCATTATGGGGTATTGTGATGTCATTACGGGGTATTGTGATGTCATTACGGGGTATTGTGATGTCATTATGGGGTATTGTGATGTCATTACGGGGTATTTAATATAAAAATAAATAATACAATAAAATAATAAAACAAAACAAGAAAAGTAAACAAACAATTAAATAAATTATAGTAGAAATGTAATACATTTAAAAAATATAGATCGTTTTTCCTCTGGGTTTAATAAGATAACATTTGACATAAATTGAGTAATTTCTGTGAATCTCTTGGTGAGGAATATTTCCATGTCTCTACCTCCCCTGACCACACTCCTCCATGTCTTTTCATGTCTGCTGGTTTCTATTACCAATGGTCACTCAGCCTGTAATTGGTAAGGATCTGTCTCTGCTTCGTATCTCTGACTGAGAGGACTCGTTTCTGGTCTCTCTCTCTCTCCCTCTATTGTCCCCCTCTCTCTCTCTCTCTCTCTCTCTCTATTCTCTCTCTCTCTCTCTCTCTATTCTCTCTCTCTCTCCCCCTCTATTCTCTCTCTCTCTCTATTGTCTCTCTCTCGCCATTGTCTCTCTCTCTCCTCTCTTGTTTTTTTTTTCTTCCTCTCTCTCTCTCTCTCTCTCTCTCATGACTCTCTCTATTGTTTCTCTCTCTTGTGTCTCTTGTCTCTCTCTCTCTCTCTCTCTCTCTCTCTCTCTCTATCTCTCTATCTCTCTCTCCATCCAACTATTTTCCCCCATCCATCCACCCACCCACCCATCCATCTCTCTCTCTCTCTCTCTCTCTCTCTCTCTCTCTCTCTCTCTCTCTCATGTCTCTCTCTCTTGTTTCTCTTTCTCTCATGTCTCACTCTCTCTCTCTCTGTCATGTCTCTCTCTGTCATGTCTCTCTCTCTCTCTATCTCTCTCTCTCTCTCTCTCTCTCTCTCTCATCTCTCATCTCTCTCTCTCTCTCTCTCTCTCTCTCTCTCTCTCTCTCTCTCTATCCAACTATTTTTCTCCATCGCTGTGTGTGTGTTGTACTCAGCAGGGGACTAACAACCAAACCAACAGAATAACAGAAGAGCAGAAGAGACATCAGAATGGATGAAAATGAAATGACTCCTGTGGGTTTGGACACTGTAATTTAATTTCAAGGCAAGCACACACCACGGCAACGGGCTGAATTCCCTCGGCACAAATAAACCACAGATTAGACTGAAATGGAGAGATGGCGAGAGAGAATACGTTTGGGAAAGACATGTCAGATATTTTGTTATTGTGTGAAAAAAAAAATAGACCAAAGTATTTCTCTCTGTGGGGGAATGTGTGTGTGTGTGTTTAAGTGTGTGTGTGTGTGTGTGTGTTTAAGTGTGTGTGTGTGTGTGGGTTTAAGTGTGTGTGTTTAAATGTGTGTGTGTGTGTGTGTGTGTTTAAATGTGTGTGTGTGTGTGCGTGCGCGCGCGCGTGCATTCGCGCGTGCGTGCGTGTGTGTGTGTGTGTGTGTGTGTGCGTGCGTGTGTGTGTGTGTGTGTGTTTGTGTGTGTGCGTGTGTGTGTGTAAAATATATATAATATATATTGCATGGCTAATCAGAGAGTAGAGTGGGGAATTATGGACACAGCAGTCTTTCATTGTCTCACCACAAGAACACAGTCAGAAGACTCACTGCTGTGTGTGTGTGTGTGTGTGTGTGTGTGTGTGTGTGTGTGTGTGTGTGTGTGTGTGTGTGTGTGTGTGTGTGTGTGTGTGTGTGTGTGTGTGTGTGTGTGTGTGTGTGTGTGTGTGTGTGTGTGTGATTGTGTTTATTCCGCTGCCCCGGTATAAACCAGAACGTAATAGTGACTATCTGGTGAGGGTTAACCATTTTGTTACAGATTATTGATCATTTCTATAGTTAGATTAGCAATTCAAGGTTGCCCTGGCGATAGGCTGTGTTGTCTGGTTTGGTTGTGTGTCTGGGGTCAGGTTGTATGTTCTGGTCTCTGTGTGTCTGGGGTCAGGTTGTGTGTTCTGGTCTCTGTGTGTCTGGGGTCAGGTTGTGTGTGTCTGGGGTCAGGTTGTGTGTTCTGGTCTCTCTGTGTCTGGGGTCAGGTTGTGTGTGTCTTGGGTCAGGTTGTGTGTGTGTCTAGGGTCAGGTTGTGTATTCTGTTGATGGGTTTAACGTTGACCCCATCCGGAAACACTAGCCCTATTATTAAAGACACCACTTCCCACAAACCCCTTCTCTTCCTGTAAGACGTGTACGCACGACAACAATTAACCAATTATCACGCGGCTTGTTTCTGTAAATATATATTAAAAAACATGAAGACATTATAGACGAATGGGAAAACACTGTAGGGGATTCCTTCATGTGTGGTCAAGTCATCTGTTACTGTAAAGCAGCTTCACCATCTGTTACCGTAAAGCAGCTCCACCATCTGTTACTGTAAAGCAGCCCCACCATCTGTTACTGTTAAGCAGCTTCACCATCTGTTACTGTAATTCAACTTCACCATCTGCTACTGTAATTCAGCTTCACCATCTGTTACTGTAAAGCAGCCCCACCATCTGCTACTGTTAAGCAGCTTCACCATCTGTTACTGTAATTCAGCTTCACCATCTGTTACTGTAATTCAGCTTCACCATCTGTTACTGTAATTCAGCTTCACCATCTGCTACTGTAATTCAGCTTCACCATCTGTTACTGTTAAGCAGCTTCACCATCTGTTACTGTAAAGCAGCTCCACTATCTGTTACTGTAAAGCAGCTCTACCATCTGTTACTGTAAAGCAGCCCCACCATCTGTTACTGTAATTCAGCCCTACCATCTGTTACTGTAAAGCAGCCCCACCATCTGTTACTGTAAAGCAGCCCCACCATCTGTTACTGTAAAGCAGCCCCACCATCTGTTACTGTAAAGCAGCCCCACCATCTGCTACTGTAAAGCAGCTGCACTATCTGCTACTGTAAAGCAGCCCCACCATCTGCTACTGTAAAGCAGCTCTACCATCTGCTACTTTAAAGCAGCCCCACCATCTGTTACTGTAAAGCAGCTCTACCATCTGCTACTGTAAAGCAGCCCCACCATCTGTTACTGTAAAGCAGCTCTACCATCTGTTACTGTAAAGCAGCCCCACCATCTGCTACTGTAAAGCAGCTGCACTATCTGCTACTGTAAAGCAGCCCCACCATCTGCTACTGTAAAGCAGCTCTACCATCTGCTACTGTAAAGCAGCCCCACCATCTGCTACTGTAAAGCAGCCCCACCATCTGTTACTGTAAAGCAGCCCCACCATCTGTTACTGTAAAGCAGCTGCACCATCTGCTACTGTAAAGCAGCTCTACCATCCACTGTAACATGATGGTTATTGGGTGATACAGCACGTTAAATTAATATTGTTTAAGTTAAGCATTCAAAATGAAACCTCAAAAAGAGACCAATTGTTGTTGTTGAATATTTGGCGATGGTATCATTGCAGAGGTCTTAGCACTTAGCAAAGCCCGTCTCTTCTGTCAATCTGTTAGCGTTGTCCTCTAGTCTGAGGTGCCGAACGCTATTAACCTCAAGAGAGACAATTCATTCCTGAAGGTTTTGGAACAAGTAGCAAACAGTTGAGGTATTTCCGACTGTTTCCATGTGCGGAGAGAGAATAGTTTCGTACTTTGCCATCGGCCTTAAAGTGGAATTAGGAAGAGTAAAACTCAAGACACAAGCTTTCAGATTCTGTTTGTTTTGAGGTACAGATCGAGTTACTGTTGCTGTTCCCCATATCATCACACTACGCCAGAAAGGTTACATAACTGTGTGCGTGTGTGTGGTGTGTGTGTGTGGTGTGTGTGTGGTGTGTGTGTGTGTGTGTGTGTGTGTGTGGTGTGTGTGTGTGTGTGTGTGTGTGTGTGTGTGTGTTGTGTGTGTGTGTGTGTGTGTGTGGTGTGTGTGTGTGTGTGTGTGTGTGTGTGTGTGTGTGTGTGTGTGTGTGTGTGTGTGTGTGTGTGTGTGTGTGCCAGGGGGTTAGAAGGGTGACTGCTAGCACAGGTTCCTGGCAGGTTTGTGAGTAGTCAGCATGACAGTATTTGAATGTGTTCTATCTCTGTATGTGGCCAATTCCAGGAAGTCCACAGCAAATATGTGTGTGTGTGTGTGTGTGTGTGTGTGTTCCTTGTTCTACGTGCAGTTATCCTCCCCCGGTTACAACGTTACAACAAATGATTGCTGTTTCTACCTCCACAAGTGTAGTTTTGAGGTTAGAGGTCAGAGGTCAAAGTACCTCTAAGGTTGCAGGGTTCATGCAGATCGTTGAATGTCCTGAGGATGTCGGGAAATGCCTTCAAAGCCGGTCACTAGGGGCAACAGTATGAGCATCAAGTAGGGTTCAGCTAGGGCATTGTGGGATTGGGGTGGCGTATGAGTATAATCACAGGACACTGGATCAGAAGGTTGCGGGTTCAATCCCAGTGGCAGATAGGTTTTTGTTTTTAACCCTTAACCTTTCAGAATAATTACCTTAACAGTTTTATCCCAAAATCCCAAATGCCTTCAACTTTAATTATTTATATATTTAGTTATAGTTATTAATTATTTATATTTAATATTTATTATTTAGTTATCTTATTAATTGTTTATATTTATTATTTAGTTATATTTATTAATTATTAATATTATTTATTTATTATATATTTATATTTATTATTTGTTATGTAGTTATTTATTAATTGTTTATATTTATTATTTAGTTATATTTATTAATTATTAATATTATTTATTTATTATATATTTATATTTATTATTTGTTATGTAGTTATTTATTAATTGTTTATATTTATAATTATTAATTTAGTTATCTTATTAATTGTTTATATTTATTATTATTAATTTAGTTATCTTATTAATTGTTTATATTTATTATTTAGTTATATTTATTAATTATTAATATTATTTATTTATTATATATTTATATTTATTATTTGTTATGTAGTTATTTATTAATTGTTTATATTTATAATTATTAATTTAGTTATCTTATTAATTGTTTATATTTATTATTATTAATTTAGTTATCTTATTAATTGTTTATATTTAATTAATTAATTAAGGCATCCTGCTATGGGATGGGCTCTTAATTTTTTGGGATTCCTGCTTTGTTTGTCTTTGGATTTTCTCCTACCACATCTATTGTGTTATATTCTCCTACATTATTTTAACATTTCTAAAAACGGCAGAGTGTTTTCTTTCCAATGGTACCAATTATATGCATAACCTGGCTTCAGGGCCTGAGCAACAGGCAGTTTACTTTGGGCACGTCAGTCAGGCGGAAATGGAGAAAACTAAAACCCTGAAGACGTTTAACCTTCCAAATGTGACAGAATGACAGCGAGCGGACCCAAAAGACTTTGATATTTAATGTTCGGATCATCTTTGAAACGTGGCATTTTGAAAAACGTATATTAATAACAACTGCTAATGAGAGCTTGTTGTAAATCCAGCCAATGAGAAACGTATATTAATAACAATGGCTAATGAGAGCTTGTTGTAAATCCAGCCAATGAGAAACGTATATTAATAACAATGGCTAATGAGAGCTTGTTGTAAATCCAGCCAATGAGAAACGTATATTAATAACAACGGCTGTGAGAGCTTGTTGTAAATCCAGCCAATGACAGTGATGGGAAATGAATTGGGTTTCCAGCTCTTGTGGCCAATGAAATACTATTCTTAGAAACAATATCTTCTTCCACATTCCAGGGACACGTTTGTCCAAAAAGGTTCTCCAATCTGTTTTGCAAATCTCTCACTCTCACGCAGAGACATTTATGAAACATAGATGAAAAAGCTCCATTAGTCAAAAAAAATCTCAAAGATTTGGGGTCCTCTGATTGTGGTTACGATCTTTACGAACACACACACACACACACACACACACACACACACACACACACACACACACACACACACAACGTGAGTACTTCGCTGTGGTCAAGGATCTCACAATAGACAGCCAACTAGTGGTCAAAACCAGGAGGGTTTGGGATCGATTCCCGAACCCGAGATTCTTTCTGTCTTTAAAGCACAATACCACGACACTGTCGTTATTTCCTCTCTCTGTCTCTCTGTTTCTTCTGTCTCTCCCTCTCTATATATCCAATTCAAATAAATTCAATTCAATTTAAGGCCCAATTTGATGGCCCTCTCTCCTCTCTCTCTCTCTCTCTCTCTCTCTTAATTCAAGGGGCTTTATTGGAATGGGAAACATGTGTTAACATTGTCAAAGCAAGTGAAGTAGATAACATACAAAAGTGAAATAAACAATAAAAATGGACAGTAAACATTACACTCATAGTTGCAAAATAATAAAGATATTTCAAATACCTGTCTGTCTCCCTCTCCCCCCTCTCTCTCTCTCTTTCTCTCTCTCTCCCTCTCCCTCTCTCTTTCTCTGTCTCTCCCTCTCCCTCTCTCTCTTTCTCTTCCTCTCCCCCTCTCTCTCTCTCTCTCCCCCCTCTCTTTTCCTATCTCTCTTTCTCTTTCTCCTTCTCTCCCTCTCTCTCTGTCTCTCTGTCTCTCAATTTCTCTGTTTCTCTGTCTCTCTCTCTCCTGGCTGATCATTTTTCAAATGATTTTCTTATTTTGTTTTGAGTTACATGCTGCTTTTTTGCCAGGCCGACTAAGCAGTTTTCCATCTCTCTTTAGATCCCAAACTCAAAGGTGATGACAGCGGATCAAAAAGCTTTCTCTCATTCTTCTACAGATTTCTCTCTCTATTCCTTTCTTTTTTTGTCTCTCTCTCTGACTGTCAGTTTCTCTAGATCTTTTCATCTCTCCTCACCCTCCTACTCCCACTCAGCCTCCTCCTCCTCCTCCTCTTCCTCTTCATCTCCTCATCCTCCTCCTCCTCCTCTCCTCCTCTTAGCCTCCTCCTACTTTTCCTACTCCTCTACCTTCTCCTCCACCTCTTCTTCTCTTCTTCTCTTCTTCTCTTCCGCCTCCTCCTCTCCTCATCCTCCTCTCCTCTCCTCTCCTCTCCTCTCCTCTCCTCTCCTCTCCTCTCCTCTCCTCTCCTCTCCTCTCCTCTCCTCTCCTCTCCTCTCCTCTCCTCTCCTCTCCTCTCCTCTCCTCTCCTCTCCTCTCCTCTCCTCTCCTCTCCTCTCCTCTCCTCTCCTCTCCTCTCCTCATACTCCTCCTCTCCTCCTCTCCTCATCCTCCTCCTCTCCTCCTCTCCTCATCCTCCTCCTCTCATCATCCTCCTCCTCTCCTCCTCTCCTCATCCTCCTCCTCTCCTCCTCTCCTCATCCTCCTCCTCTCCTCCTCTCCTCATACTCCTCCTCTCCTCTTCCTCCTCCTCTCCTCCTCTCCTCTTCCTCCTCTCCTCTCCTCATCCTCCTCCTCTCCTCCTCTCCTCTTCCTCCTCTCCTCTCCTCATCCTCCTCCTCTCCTCATCCTCCTCCTCTCCTCATCCTCCTCCTCTCCTCCTCTCCTCATCCTCCTCCTCTCCTCCTCTCCTCATCCTCCTCCTCTCCTCCTCTCCTCATACTCCTCCTCTCCTCTTCCTCCTCCTCTCCTCCTCTCCTCTTCCTCCTCTCCTCTCCTCATCCTCCTCCTCTCCTCCTCTCCTCTTCCTCCTCTCCTCTCCTCATCCTCCTCCTCTCCTCTTCCTCCTCTCCTCTCCTCATCCTCCTCCTCTCCTCCTCTCCTCTTCCTCCTCTCCTCTCCTCATCCTCCTCCTCTCCTCATCCTCATCCTCCTCCTCTCCTCTTTCTCCTCCTCTCCTCATACTCCTCCTCCTCTTCCTTTCTCTGTCTGTTAATCTGCTCTCTTTTTTGTCTCTTCTGGAGGTCTTAGAGTCACATCCTTCACTCTGGATACTCCTGGACTTAAACCGTGTCCAAAATGGCACCCTCTTCCCTATATAGTATACCAATTTTGACCACGGCCTAATGAGTCCTAGTGCACTACATAGGGATTATAGTGGCATTTGAACCGCAGACTTTTGAGACGCTGGTAGAAACACGAACTAAATGATATCTTCTTCCTGAACACACGCACACACACACACACACACACACACACACACACACACACACACACACACACACACACACACACACACACACACACACACACACACACACACACACACACACACACAGCACCTCTCGATCCCTCTTATAAAACAGTGTGGCTCTGTCTCAGTTTTCCATACTTTACAGAAATCCACACTAGCGAGAATGAGGGAAAATGACAATTAAAGGAAGTGGGAAAGACAGACTGCGTCCCAAATGCCCCATTTTCTTTATAGTGCACTACTTTGGACCAGAGTCCCTAGAACCCCTAGAGCCCAGAGAGCCCCTAGAGCCCCTAGAGCCCATAAAGTCCCTATAGCCCCATAGAGCCCCTATAGTCCATAGAGCCCATAGAGGCCCGGGAGTCGGTAGAGGCCCTAGAGTCCATAGAGTCCATAGAGCCCCTAGAGTTCATAGAGTCCCTAGAGTCCCTAGAGTCCATAGAGCCCCTAGGGTCCATAGAGCCCCTAGAGTCCATATAGTCCCTATAGCCCCATAGAGCCCCTATAGTCCATAGAGCCCATAGAGCCCCTAGAGCCCATAGAGCCCCTAGAGTCCATAGAGTCGCTAGAGTCCATAGAAACCCTAGAGTCCCTAGGGTCCTTTGAGTCCATAGAGCCCCTAGAGTCCCTAGAGTCCATAGAGGCCCGAGAGTCCATAGAGGCCCGAGAGTCCATAGAGTCCATGGAGCCCCTAGGGTCCATAGAGCCCCTAGAGTCCCTAGAGACCCTAGAGTCCATAGAGCCCCTAGAGTCCATAAAGTCCCTAGAGCCCCCTAGAGCCCCTATAGTCCATAGAGCCCATAGAGCCCCTAGAGCCCATAGAGCCCCTAGAGTCCATAGAGTCGCTAGAGTCCATAGAAGCCCTAGAGTCCCTAGGGTCCTTTGAGTCCATAGAGCCCCTAGAGTCCCTAGAGTCCATAGAGGCCCAAGAGTCCATAGAGGCCCGAGAGTCCATCGAGTCCATAGAGCCCCTAGAGTCCATAGAGTCCATAGAGTCCCTAGGGTCCTTTGAGTCCATAGAGCCCCTAGAGTCCCTAGAGTCCATAGAGGCCCGAGAGTCCATAGAGGCCCGAGAGTCCATAGAGTCCATAGAGCCCCTAGGGTCCATAGAGCCCCTAGAGTCCCTAGAGACCCTAGAGTCCATAGAGCCCCTAGAGTCCATAAAGTCCATAGAGCCCCCTAGAGCCCCTATAGTCCATAGAGCCCATAGAGCCCCTAGAGCCCATAGAGCCCCTAGAGTCCATAGAGTCGCTAGAGTCCATAGAAGCCCTAGAGTCCCTAGGGTCCTTTGAGTCCATAGAGCCCCTAGAGTCCCTAGAGTCCCTAGAGTCCATAGAGGCCCAAGAGTCCATAGAGGCCCGAGAGTCCATAGAGTCCATAGAGTCCATAGAGTCCATAGAGCCCCTAGGGTCCATAGAGCCCCTAGGGTCCATAGAGCCCCTAGAGTCCATAGAGCCCCTAGAGTCCCTAGAGCCCATATGGTCCATAGTGCCCGTAGAACCCCTAGGGTCCATAGAGCCCCTAGGGTCCATAGAGCCCCTAGATCCCATAGAGCCCCTAGAGTCCATAGAGCCCCTAGTGTCCATAGAGCCCCTAGAGTCCATAGAGCCCCTAGAGTCCCTAGAGCCCCTATGGTCCCTAGAGTCCAAAGAGCCCCTAGAGTCCCTAGATCCCCTAGGGTCCATAAAGACCCCTAGACCCCATAGAGCCCCTAGAGTCCATAGAGCCCCTAGGGTCCATAGAACAGTAAATACCATCCACCAATAAATACCATCCTGGTCACCCTTACCACCAGTAAATACCAGCCTGGTCACCCTTACCACCAGTAAATACCAGCCTGGTCACCCTTACCACCAGTAAATACCAGCCTGGTCACCCGTACCACCAGTAAATACCAGTCTGGTCACCCGTACCACCAGTAAATACCAGCCTGGTCACCCGTATCACCAGTAAATAGCAGCCTGGTCACCCGTATCACCAGTAAATACCAGCCTGGTCAACCGTACCACCAGTAAATACTAGCCTGGTCACCCTTATCACCAGTAAATACCAGCCTGGTCACCCGTTCAGAGTTAATAGCTAACCTTAACCATTCAGAGATAATGCCTAACCTTAACCGTTCAGAGGTAATGTCTAACCTTAACCATTCAGAGTTAATGCCTAACATTAACCATTCAGAGTTAATGACTAACCTTAACGATTCAGAGATAATGCCTAACCTTAACCATTCAGAGATAATGCCTAACCTTAACCATTCAGAGTTATTGCCTAACCTTTAACCGTTCAGAGTTAATGACTAACCTTAACCGTTCAGAGTTAATGCCTAACCTTAACCGTTCAGAGATAATGCCTACCCTTAACCATTCAGAGATAATGCCTAACCTTAACCATTCAGAGATAATGCCTAACCTTAACCATTCAGAGTTATTGCCTAACCTTAACCGTTCAGAGTTAATGCCTAACCTTAACCGTTCAGAGGTAATGTCTAACCTTAACCATTCAGAGTTAATGACTAACCTTAACCATTCAGAGTTAATGACTAACCTTAACCATTCAGAGATAATGCCTAACCTTAACCATTCAGAGATAATGCCTAACCTTAACCATTCAGAGTTATTGCCTAACCCTAACCGTTCAGAGTTAATGCCTAACCTTACCCGTTCAGAGGTAATGTCTAACCTTAACCATTCAGAGTTAATGACTAACCTTAACCATTCAGAGTTAATGACTAACCTTAACCATTCAGAGTTAATGACTAACCTTAACCATTCAGAGATAATGCCTAACCTTAACCATTCAGAGATCATGCCTAACCTTAACCATTCAGAAGTATTGCCTAACCTTAACTGTTCAGAGTTAATGCCTAACCTTAACCGTTCAGAGGTAATGTCTAACCTTAACCATTCAGAGTTAATGACTAACCTTAACCATTCAGAGTTAATGACTAACCTTAACCATTCAGAGTTAATGCCTAACCTTAACCATTCAGAGTTAATGCCTAACCTTAACCATTCAGAGTTAATGCCTAACCTTAACCATTCAGAGTTAATGACTAACCTTAACCGTTCAGAGTTAATGACTAACCTTAACCATTCAGAGTTAATGACTAACCTTAACCGTTCAGAGTTAATGACTAACCTTAACCATTCAGAGTTAATGACTAACCTTAACCATTCAGAGTTAATGACTAACCTTAACCATTCAGAGTTAATGACTAACCTTAACGGTTCAGAGTTAATGACTAACCTTTACCATTCAGAGTTTATACCTAACCTTAACCATTCAGAGTTAATGACTAACCTTAACCATTCAGAGTTAATGACTAACCTTAACGGTTCAGAGTTAATGACTAACCTTTACCATTCAGAGTTTATACCTAACCTTAACCATTCAGAGTTAATGACTAACCTTAACCATTCAGAGTTAATGACTAACCTTAACCATTCAGAGATAATGACTAACCTTAACCATTCAGAGTTAATGACTAACCTTAACCATTCAGAGTTAATGACTAACCTTAACCATTCAGAGTTAATGACTAACCTTAACCATTCAGAGATAATGACTAACCTTAACCATTCAGAGTTAATGACTAACCTTAACCATTCAGAGTTAATGACTAACCTTAACCATTCAGAGATAATGACTAACCTTAACCATTCAGAGTTAATGACTAACCTTAACCATTCAGAGTTAATGACTAACCTTAACCATTCAGAGTTAATGCCTAACCTTAACCATTCAGAGATAATGACTAACCTTAACCATTCAGAGTTAATGACTAACCTTAACCATTCAGAGTTAATGACTAACCTTAACCATTCAGAGATCATGTCTAACCTTAACCATTCAGAGATAATGCCTAACCTTAACCATTCAGAGTTAATGACTAACCTTTACCATTCAGAGTTTATACCTAACCTTAACCATTCAGAGTTAATGACTAATCTTAACCGTTCAGAGTTAATGACTAACCTTAACCATTCAGAGTTAATGACTAACCTTAACCATTCAGAGTTAATGACTAACCTTAACCATTCAGAGATAATGCCTAACCTTAACCATTCAGAGATAATGCCTGACCTTAACCATTCAGAGTTAATGACTAACCTTTACCATTCAGAGTTTATACCTAACCTTAACCATTCAGAGTTAATGACTAATCTTAACCGTTAAGAGTTAATGACTAACCTTAACCATTCAGAGTTAATGACTAACCTTAACCATTCAGAGTTAATGACTAACCTTAACCATTCAGAGATAATGACTAACCTTCACCATTCAGAGTTAATGACTAACATTAACCATTCAGAGTTAATGACTAACCTTAACCATTCAGAGTTAATGACTAACCTTAACCATTCAGAGATAATGACTAACCTTAACCATTCAGAGTTAATGACTAACCTTAACCATTCAGAGTTAATGACTAACCTTAACCGTTCAGAGTTAATGACTAACCTTAACCATTCAGAGTTAATGACTAACCTTAACCATTCAGAGTTAATGACTAACCTTAACCATTCAGAGATAATGACTAACCTTCACCATTCAGAGTTAATGACTAACATTAACCATTCAGAGTTAATGACTAACCTTAACCATTCAGAGTTAATGACTAACCTTAACCATTCAGAGTTAATGACTAACCTTAAACATTCAGAGTTAATGACTAACCTTAACCATTCAGAGATAATGACTAACCTTCACCATTCAGAGTTAATGACTAACCTTAATCATTCAGAGTTAATGACTAACCTTAACCATTCAGAGTTAATGACTAACCTTAACCATTCAGAGTTAATGACTAACCTTAACCATTCAGAGATAATGACTAACCTTCACCATTCAGAGTTAATGACTAACCTTAACCATTCAGAGTTAATGACTAACCTTAACCATTCAGAGTTAATGACTAACCTTAACCATTCAGAGATAATGACTAACCTTAACCATTCAGAGTTAATGACTAACCTTAACCATTCAGAGTTAATGACTAACCTTAACCATTCAGAGTTAATGAGTAACCTTAACCATTCAGAGTTAATGACTAACCTTAACCATTCAGAGTTAATGACTAACCTTAACCATTCAGAGTTAATGACTAACCTTAACCATTCAGAGTTAATGACTAACCTTAACCATTCAGAGTTAATGACTAACCTTAACCATTCAGAGTTAATGACTAACCTTAACCATTCAGAGTTAATGACTAACCTTAACCATTCAGAGTTAATGACTAACCTTAACCATTCAGAGTTAATGACTAACCTTAACCATTCAGAGTTAATGACTAACCTTAACCATTCAGAGTTAATGACTAACCTTAACCATTCAGAGATAATGCCTAACCTTAACCATTCAGAGTTAATGACTAACCTTTACCATTCAGAGTTTATACCTAACCTTAACCATTCAGAGTTAATGACTAATCTTAACCGTTCAGAGTTAATGACTAACCTTAACCATTCAGAGACAATGACTAACCTTAACCATTCAGAGTTAATGCCTAACCTTAACCATTCAGAGTTAATGCCTAACCTTAACCATTCAGAGTTAATGCCTAACCTTAACCATTCAGAGTTAATGACTAACCTTAACCGTTCAGAGTTAATGACTAACCTTAACCATTCAGAGTTAATGACTAACCTTAACCATTCAGAGTTAATGACTAACCTTAACCATTCAGAGTTAATGACTAACCTTAACCATTCAGAGTTAATGACTAACCTTAACCATTCAGAGTTAATGACTAACCTTAACCATTCAGAGATAATGCCTAACCTTAACCATTCAGAGTTAATGACTAACCTTTACCATTCAGAGTTTATACCTAACCTTAACCATTCAGAGTTAATGACTAATCTTAACCGTTCAGAGTTAATGACTAACCTTAACCATTCAGAGACAATGACTAACCTTAACCATTCAGAGTTAATGCCTAACCTTAACCATTCAGAGTTAATGCCTAACCTTAACCATTCAGAGTTAATGCCTAACCTTAACCATTCAGAGTTAATGACTAACCTTAACCGTTCAGAGTTAATGACTAACCTTAACCATTCAGAGTTAATGACTAACCTTAACCGTTCAGAGTTAATGACTAACCTTAACCATTCAGAGTTAATGACTAACCTTAACCATTCAGAGTTAATGACTAACCTTAACCATTCAGAGTTAATGACTAACCTTAACGGTTCAGAGTTAATGACTAACCTTTACCATTCAGAGTTTATACCTAACCTTAACCATTCAGAGTTAATGCCTAACCTTAACCGTTCAGAGATAATGCCTAACCTTAACCATTCGGAGATAATGCCTAACCTTAACCATTCAGAGATAATGCCTAACCTTAACCATTCAGAGTTATTGCCTAACCTTAACCGTTCAGAGTTAATGCCTAACCTTAACCGTTCAGAGGTAATGTCTAACCTTAACCATTCAGAGTTAATGACTAACCTTAACCATTCAGAGTTAATGACTAACCTTAACCATTCAGAGATAATGCCTAACCTTAACCATTCAGAGATAATGCCTAACCTTAACCATTCAGAGTTATTGCCTAACCCTAACCGTTCAGAGTTAATGCCTAACCTTACCCGTTCAGAGGTAATGTCTAACCTTAACCATTCAGAGTTAATGACTAACCTTAACCATTCAGAGTTAATGACTAACCTTAACCATTCAGAGATAATGACTAACCTTAACCATTCAGAGTTAATGACTAACCTTAACCATTCAGAGTTAATGACTAACCTTAACCATTCAGAGTTAATGACTAACCTTAACCATTCAGAGATAATGACTAACCTTAACCATTCAGAGTTAATGACTAACCTTAACCATTCAGAGTTAATGACTAACCTTAACCATTCAGAGATAATGACTAACCTTAACCATTCAGAGTTAATGACTAACCTTAACCATTCAGAGTTAATGACTAACCTTAACCATTCAGAGTTAATGCCTAACCTTAACCATTCAGAGATAATGACTAACCTTAACCATTCAGAGTTAATGACTAACCTTAACCATTCAGAGTTAATGACTAACCTTAACCATTCAGAGATAATGTCTAACCTTAACCATTCAGAGATAATGCCTAACCTTAACCATTCAGAGTTAATGACTAACCTTTACCATTCAGAGTTTATACCTAACCTTAACCATTCAGAGTTAATGACTAATCTTAACCGTTCAGAGTTAATGACTAACCTTAACCATTCATAGTTAATGACTAACCTTAACCATTCAGAGTTAATGACTAACCTTAACCATTCAGAGATAATGCCTAACCTTAACCATTCAGAGATAATGCCTAACCTTAACCATTCAGAGTTAATGACTAACCTTTACCATTCAGAGTTTATACCTAACCTTAACCATTCAGAGTTAATGACTAATCTTAACCGTTCAGAGTTAATGACTAACCTTAACCATTCAGAGTTAATGACTAACCTTAACCATTCAGAGTTAATGACTAACCTTAACCATTCAGAGATAATGACTAACCTTCACCATTCAGAGTTAATGACTAACATTAACCATTCAGAGTTAATGACTAACCTTAACCATTCAGAGTTAATGACTAACCTTAACCATTCAGAGATAATGACTAACCTTAACCATTCAGAGTTAATGACTAACCTTAACCATTCAGAGTTAATGACTAACCTTAACCATTCAGAGTTAATGACTAACCTTAACCATTCAGAGTTAATGACTAACCTTAACCATTCAGAGTTAATGACTAACCTTAACCATTCAGAGTTAATGACTAACCTTAACCATTCAGAGTTAATGACTAACCTTAACCATTCAGAGTTAATGACTAACCTTAACCATTCAGAGTTAATGACTAACCTTAACCATTCAGAGTTAATGACTAACCTTAACCATTCAGAGTTAATGCCTAACCTTAACCATTCAGAGTTAATGACTAACCTTAACCATTCAGAGTTAATGACTAACCTTAACCATTCAGAGATAATGCCTAACCTTAACCATTCAGAGATAATGCCTAACCTTAACCATTCAGAGTTAATGACTAACCTTTGCCATTCAGAGTTTATACCTAACCTTAACCATTCAGAGTTAATGACTAATCTTAACCGTTCAGAGTTAATGACTAACCTTAACCATTCAGAGTTAATGACTAACCTTAACCATTCAGAGTTAATGACTAACCTTAACCATTCAGAGTTAATGACTAACCTTAACCATTCAGAGATAATCACTAACCTTCACCATTCAGAGTTAATGACTAACATTAACCATTCAGAGTTAATGACTAACCTTAACCATTCAGAGTTAATGACTAACCTTAACCATTCAGAGATAATGACTAACCTTAACCATTCAGAGTTAATGACTAACCTTAACCATTCAGAGTTAATGACTAACCTTAACCATTCAGAGTTAATGACTAACCTTAACCATTCAGAGATAATGTCTAACCTTAACCATTCAGAGTTAATGACTAACCTTAACCATTCAGAGTTAATGACTAACCTTAACCATTCAGAGATAATGTCTAACCTTAACCATTCAGAGATAATGCCTAACCTTAACCATTCAGAGTTAATGACTAACCTTTACCATTCAGAGTTTATACCTAACCTTAACCATTCAGAGTTAATGACTAACCTTAACCATTCAGAGTTAATGACTAACCTTAACCATTCAGAGATAATGCCTAACCTTAACCATTCAGAGATAATGCCTAACCTTAACCATTCAGAGTTAATGACTAACCTTTACCATTCAGAGTTTATACCTAACCTTAACCATTCAGAGTTAATGACTAATCTTAACCGTTCAGAGTTAATGACTAACCTTAACCATTCAGAGTTAATGACTAACCTTAACCATTCAGAGTTAATGACTAACCTTAACCATTCAGAGATAATGACTAACCTTCACCATTCAGAGTTAATGACTAACATTAACCATTCAGAGTTAATGACTAACCTTAACCATTCAGAGTTAATGACTAACCTTAACCATTCAGAGATAATGACTAACCTTAACCATTCAGAGTTAATGACTAACCTTAACCATTCAGAGTTAATGACTAACCTTAACCATTCAGAGTTAATGACTAACCTTAACCATTCAGAGTTAATGACTAACCTTAACCATTCAGAGTTAATGACTAACCTTAACCATTCAGAGTTAATGACTAACCTTAACCATTCAGAGTTAATGACTAACCTTAACCATTCAGAGTTAATGACTAACCTTAACCATTCAGAGTTAATGACTAACCTTAACCATTCAGAGTTAATGACTAACCTTAACCATTCAGAGTTAATGCCTAACCTTAACCATTCAGAGTTAATGACTAACCTTAACCATTCAGAGTTAATGACTAACCTTAACCATTCAGAGATAATGCCTAACCTTAACCATTCAGAGATAATGCCTAACCTTAACCATTCAGAGTTAATGACTAACCTTTGCCATTCAGAGTTTATACCTACCTTAACCATTCAGAGTTAATGACTAATCTTAACCGTTCAGAGTTAATGACTAACCTTAACCATTCAGAGTTAATGACTAACCTTAACCATTCAGAGTTAATGACTAACCTTAACCATTCAGAGTTAATGACTAACCTTAACCATTCAGAGATAATCACTAACCTTCACCATTCAGAGTTAATGACTAACATTAACCATTCAGAGTTAATGACTAACCTTAACCATTCAGAGTTAATGACTAACCTTAACCATTCAGAGATAATGACTAACCTTAACCATTCAGAGTTAATGACTAACCTTAACCATTCAGAGTTAATGACTAACCTTAACCATTCAGAGTTAATGACTAACCTTAACCATTCAGAGTTAATGACTAACCTTAACCATTCAGAGTTAATGACTAACCTTAACCATTCAGAGTTAATGACTAACCTTAACCATTCAGAGTTAATGACTAACCTTAACCATTCAGAGTTAATGACTAACCTTAACCATTCAGAGTTAATGACTAACCTTAACCATTCAGAGTTAATGACTAACCTTAACCATTCAGAGTTAATGCCTAACCTTAACCATTCAGAGTTAATGACTAACCTTAACCATTCAGAGTTAATGACTAACCTTAACCATTCAGAGATAATGCCTAACCTTAACCATTCAGAGATAATGCCTAACCTTAACCATTCAGAGTTAATGACTAACCTTTACCATTCAGAGTTAATGACTAACCTTAACCATTCAGAGATAATGACTAACCTTAACCATTCAGAGTTAATGACTAACCTTAACCATTCAGAGTTAATGACTAACCTTAACCGTTCAGAGTTAATGACTAACCTTAACCATTCAGAGTTAATGACTAACCTTAACCATTCAGAGTTAATGACTAACCTTAACCATTCAGAGATAATGACTAACCTTCACCATTCAGAGTTAATGACTAACATTAACCATTCAGAGTTAATGACTAACCTTAACCATTCAGAGTTAATGACTAACCTTAACCATTCAGAGTTAATGACTAACCTTAAACATTCAGAGTTAATGACTAACCTTAACCATTCAGAGATAATGACTAACCTTCACCATTCAGAGTTAATGACTAACCTTAATCATTCAGAGTTAATGACTAACCTTAACCATTCAGAGTTAATGACTAACCTTAACCATTCAGAGTTAATGACTAACCTTAACCATTCAGAGATAATGACTAACCTTCACCATTCAGAGTTAATGACTAACCTTAACCATTCAGAGTTAATGACTAACCTTAACCATTCAGAGTTAATGACTAACCTTAACCATTCAGAGATAATGACTAACCTTAACCATTCAGAGTTAATGACTAACCTTAACCATTCAGAGTTAATGACTAACCTTAACCATTCAGAGTTAATGAGTAACCTTAACCATTCAGAGTTAATGACTAACCTTAACCATTCAGAGTTAATGACTAACCTTAACCATTCAGAGTTAATGACTAACCTTAACCATTCAGAGTTAATGACTAACCTTAACCATTCAGAGTTAATGACTAACCTTAACCATTCAGAGTTAATGACTAACCTTAACCATTCAGAGTTAATGACTAACCTTAACCATTCAGAGTTAATGACTAACCTTAACCATTCAGAGTTAATGACTAACCTTAACCATTCAGAGATAATGCCTAACCTTAACCATTCAGAGATAATGCCTAACCTTAACCATTCAGAGTTAATGACTAACCTTTACCATTCAGAGTTTATACCTAACCTTAACCATTCAGAGTTAATGACTAATCTTAACCGTTCAGAGTTAATGACTAACCTTAACCATTCAGAGACAATGACTAACCTTAACCATTCAGAGTTAATGCCTAACCTTAACCATTCAGAGTTAATGCCTAACCTTAACCATTCAGAGTTAATGCCTAACCTTAACCATTCAGAGTTAATGACTAACCTTAACCGTTCAGAGTTAATGACTAACCTTAACCATTCAGAGTTAATGACTAACCTTAACCATTCAGAGTTAATGACTAACCTTAACGGTTCAGAGTTAATGACTAACCTTTACCATTCAGAGTTTATACCTAACCTTAACCATTCAGAGTTAATGCCTAACCTTAACCGTTCAGAGATAATGCCTAACCTTAACCATTCGGAGATAATGCCTAACCTTAACCATTCAGAGATAATGCCTAACCTTAACCATTCAGAGTTATTGCCTAACCTTAACCGTTCAGAGTTAATGCCTAACCTTAACCGTTCAGAGGTAATGTCTAACCTTAACCATTCAGAGTTAATGACTAACCTTAACCATTCAGAGTTAATGACTAACCTTAACCATTCAGAGATAATGCCTAACCTTAACCATTCAGAGATAATGCCTAACCTTAACCATTCAGAGTTATTGCCTAACCCTAACCGTTCAGAGTTAATGCCTAACCTTACCCGTTCAGAGGTAATGTCTAACCTTAACCATTCAGAGTTAATGACTAACCTTAACCATTCAGAGTTAATGACTAACCTTAACCATTCAGAGATAATGACTAACCTTAACCATTCAGAGTTAATGACTAACCTTAACCATTCAGAGTTAATGACTAACCTTAACCATTCAGAGTTAATGACTAACCTTAACCATTCAGAGATAATGACTAACCTTAACCATTCAGAGTTAATGACTAACCTTAACCATTCAGAGTTAATGACTAACCTTAACCATTCAGAGATAATGACTAACCTTAACCATTCAGAGTTAATGACTAACCTTAACCATTCAGAGTTAATGACTAACCTTAACCATTCAGAGTTAATGCCTAACCTTAACCATTCAGAGATAATGACTAACCTTAACCATTCAGAGTTAATGACTAACCTTAACCATTCAGAGTTAATGACTAACCTTAACCATTCAGAGATAATGTCTAACCTTAACCATTCAGAGATAATGCCTAACCTTAACCATTCAGAGTTAATGACTAACCTTTACCATTCAGAGTTTATACCTAACCTTAACCATTCAGAGTTAATGACTAATCTTAACCGTTCAGAGTTAATGACTAACCTTAACCATTCATAGTTAATGACTAACCTTAACCATTCAGAGTTAATGACTAACCTTAACCATTCAGAGATAATGCCTAACCTTAACCATTCAGAGATAATGCCTAACCTTAACCATTCAGAGTTAATGACTAACCTTTACCATTCAGAGTTTATACCTAACCTTAACCATTCAGAGTTAATGACTAATCTTAACCGTTCAGAGTTAATGACTAACCTTAACCATTCAGAGTTAATGACTAACCTTAACCATTCAGAGTTAATGACTAACCTTAACCATTCAGAGATAATGACTAACCTTCACCATTCAGAGTTAATGACTAACATTAACCATTCAGAGTTAATGACTAACCTTAACCATTCAGAGTTAATGACTAACCTTAACCATTCAGAGATAATGACTAACCTTAACCATTCAGAGTTAATGACTAACCTTAACCATTCAGAGTTAATGACTAACCTTAACCATTCAGAGTTAATGACTAACCTTAACCATTCAGAGTTAATGACTAACCTTAACCATTCAGAGTTAATGACTAACCTTAACCATTCAGAGTTAATGACTAACCTTAACCATTCAGAGTTAATGACTAACCTTAACCATTCAGAGTTAATGACTAACCTTAACCATTCAGAGTTAATGACTAACCTTAACCATTCAGAGTTAATGACTAACCTTAACCATTCAGAGTTAATGACTAACCTTAACCATTCAGAGTTAATGACTAACCTTAACCATTCAGAGATAATGCCTAACCTTAACCATTCAGAGATAATGCCTAACCTTAACCATTCAGAGTTAATGACTAACCTTAACCATTCAGAGTTAATGCCTAACCTTAACCATTCAGAGTTAATGACTAACCTTTGCCATTCAGAGTTTATACCTAACCTTAACCATTCAGAGTTAATGACTAATCTTAACCGTTCAGAGTTAATGACTAACCTTAACCATTCAGAGTTAATGACTAACCTTAACCATTCAGAGTTAATGACTAACCTTAACCATTCAGAGTTAATGACTAACCTTAACCATTCAGAGATAATCACTAACCTTCACCATTCAGAGTTAATGACTAACATTAACCATTCAGAGTTAATGACTAACCTTAACCATTCAGAGTTAATGACTAACCTTAACCATTCAGAGATAATGACTAACCTTAACCATTCAGAGTTAATGACTAACCTTAACCATTCAGAGTTAATGACTAACCTTAACCATTCAGAGTTAATGACTAACCTTAACCATTCAGAGTTAATGACTAACCTTAACCATTCAGAGTTAATGACTAACCTTAACCATTCAGAGTTAATGACTAACCTTAACCATTCAGAGTTAATGACTAACCTTAACCATTCAGAGTTAATGACTAACCTTAACCATTCAGAGTTAATGACTAACCTTAACCATTCAGAGTTAATGACTAACCTTAACCATTCAGAGTTAATGCCTAACCTTAACCATTCAGAGTTAATGACTAACCTTAACCATTCAGAGTTAATGACTAACCTTAACCATTCAGAGATAATGCCTAACCTTAACCATTCAGAGATAATGCCTAACCTTAACCATTCAGAGTTAATGACTAACCTTTACCATTCAGAGTTAATGACTAACCTTAACCATTCAGAGATAATGACTAACCTTAACCATTCAGAGTTAATGACTAACCTTAACCATTCAGAGTTAATGACTAACCTTAACCGTTCAGAGTTAATGACTAACCTTAACCATTCAGAGTTAATGACTAACCTTAACCATTCAGAGTTAATGACTAACCTTAACCATTCAGAGATAATGACTAACCTTCACCATTCAGAGTTAATGACTAACATTAACCATTCAGAGTTAATGACTAACCTTAACCATTCAGAGTTAATGACTAACCTTAACCATTCAGAGTTAATGACTAACCTTAAACATTCAGAGTTAATGACTAACCTTAACCATTCAGAGATAATGACTAACCTTCACCATTCAGAGTTAATGACTAACCTTAATCATTCAGAGTTAATGACTAACCTTAACCATTCAGAGTTAATGACTAACCTTAACCATTCAGAGTTAATGACTAACCTTAACCATTCAGAGATAATGACTAACCTTCACCATTCAGAGTTAATGACTAACCTTAACCATTCAGAGTTAATGACTAACCTTAACCATTCAGAGTTAATGACTAACCTTAACCATTCAGAGATAATGACTAACCTTAACCATTCAGAGTTAATGACTAACCTTAACCATTCAGAGTTAATGACTAACCTTAACCATTCAGAGTTAATGAGTAACCTTAACCATTCAGAGTTAATGACTAACCTTAACCATTCAGAGTTAATGACTAACCTTAACCATTCAGAGTTAATGACTAACCTTAACCATTCAGAGTTAATGACTAACCTTAACCATTCAGAGTTAATGACTAACCTTAACCATTCAGAGTTAATGACTAACCTTAACCATTCAGAGTTAATGACTAACCTTAACCATTCAGAGTTAATGACTAACCTTAACCATTCAGAGTTAATGACTAACCTTAACCATTCAGAGTTAATGACTAACCTTAACCATTCAGAGTTAATGACTAACCTTAACCATTCAGAGATAATGCCTAACCTTAACCATTCAGAGATAATGCCTAACCTTAACCATTCAGAGTTAATGACTAACCTTTACCATTCAGAGTTTATACCTAACCTTAACCATTCAGAGTTAATGACTAATCTTAACCGTTCAGAGTTAATGACTAACCTTAACCATTCAGAGACAATGACTAACCTTAACCATTCAGAGTTAATGCCTAACCTTAACCATTCAGAGTTAATGCCTAACCTTAACCATTCAGAGTTAATGCCTAACCTTAACCATTCAGAGTTAATGACTAACCTTAACCGTTCAGAGTTAATGACTAACCTTAACCATTCAGAGTTAATGACTAACCTTAACCATTCAGAGTTAATGACTAACCTTAACGGTTCAGAGTTAATGACTAACCTTTACCATTCAGAGTTTATACCTAACCTTAACCATTCAGAGTTAATGCCTAACCTTAACCGTTCAGAGATAATGCCTAACCTTAACCATTCGGAGATAATGCCTAACCTTAACCATTCAGAGATAATGCCTAACCTTAACCATTCAGAGTTATTGCCTAACCTTAACCGTTCAGAGTTAATGCCTAACCTTAACCGTTCAGAGGTAATGTCTAACCTTAACCATTCAGAGTTAATGACTAACCTTAACCATTCAGAGTTAATGACTAACCTTAACCATTCAGAGATAATGCCTAACCTTAACCATTCAGAGATAATGCCTAACCTTAACCATTCAGAGTTATTGCCTAACCCTAACCGTTCAGAGTTAATGCCTAACCTTACCCGTTCAGAGGTAATGTCTAACCTTAACCATTCAGAGTTAATGACTAACCTTAACCATTCAGAGATAATGACTAACCTTAACCATTCAGAGTTAATGACTAACCTTAACCATTCAGAGTTAATGACTAACCTTAACCATTCAGAGATAATGACTAACCTTAACCATTCAGAGTTAATGACTAACCTTAACCATTCAGAGTTAATGACTAACCTTAACCATTCAGAGTTAATGCCTAACCTTAACCATTCAGAGATAATGACTAACCTTAACCATTCAGAGTTAATGACTAACCTTAACCATTCAGAGTTAATGACTAACCTTAACCATTCAGAGATAATGTCTAACCTTAACCATTCAGAGATAATGCCTAACCTTAACCATTCAGAGTTAATGACTAACCTTTACCATTCAGAGTTTATACCTAACCTTAACCATTCAGAGTTAATGACTAATCTTAACCGTTCAGAGTTAATGACTAACCTTAACCATTCATAGTTAATGACTAACCTTAACCATTCAGAGTTAATGACTAACCTTAACCATTCAGAGATAATGCCTAACCTTAACCATTCAGAGATAATGCCTAACCTTAACCATTCAGAGTTAATGACTAACCTTTACCATTCAGAGTTTATACCTAACCTTAACCATTCAGAGTTAATGACTAATCTTAACCGTTCAGAGTTAATGACTAACCTTAACCATTCAGAGTTAATGACTAACCTTAACCATTCAGAGTTAATGACTAACCTTAACCATTCAGAGATAATGACTAACCTTCACCATTCAGAGTTAATGACTAACATTAACCATTCAGAGTTAATGACTAACCTTAACCATTCAGAGTTAATGACTAACCTTAACCATTCAGAGATAATGACTAACCTTAACCATTCAGAGTTAATGACTAAACCATTCAGAGTTAATGACTAACCTTAACCATTCAGAGTTAATGACTAACCTTAACCATTCAGAGTTAATGACTAACCTTAACCATTCAGAGTTAATGACTAACCTTAACCATTCAGAGTTAATGACTAACCTTAACCATTCAGAGTTAATGACTAACCTTAACCATTCAGAGTTAATGACTAACCTTAACCATTCAGAGTTAATGACTAACCTTAACCATTCAGAGTTAATGACTAACCTTAACCATTCAGAGTTAATGACTAACCTTAACCATTCAGAGTTAATGACTAACCTTAACCATTCAGAGATAATGCCTAACCTTAACCATTCAGAGATAATGCCTAACCTTAACCATTCAGAGTTAATGACTAACCTTAACCATTCAGAGTTAATGACTAACCTTAACCATTCAGAGTTAATGACTAACCTTAACCATAAACATTTTGGAATTTGACATTTTAAGGGCACGATGGGAGATGGAATGAGGTCTTCAGTGAAGTCCAGCCAACCTTTAGATAGAGGATGCAGTGATGAGTATTAAAACTGTCCCCTGTAATGAAACGAAGGGCATTATGGGAGATGGAATGAGGTCTTCAGTGAAGTCCAGCCAACCTTTAGATAGAGGATGCAGTGATGAGTATTACAACTGTCCCCTGTAATGAAACGAAGGGCATTATGGGAGATGGAATGAGGTCTTCAGTGAAGTCCAGCCAACCTTTAGATAGAGGATACAGTGATGAGTATTACAACTGTCCCTTGTAATGAAACGAAGGGCATTATGGGAGATGGAATGAGGTCTCAGATCCGTTTCTGTAGGAATGAGGTCTCAGATCCGTTTCTGTAGGAATAATCTGCTTCCTACTGCTTAGAGAACGTTACGATCCGTTTCTGTAGGAATAACCTGCTTCCTACTGCTCAGAGAACGTTACGATCCGTTTCTGTAGGAATAACCTGCTTCCTACTGCTCAGAGAACGTTACGATCCGTTTCTGTAGGAATAACCTGCTTCCTACTGCTCAGAGAACGTTACGATCCGTTTCTGTAGGAATAACCTGCTTCCTACTGCTCAGAGAACGTTACGATCCGTTTCTGTAGGAAAAGACAAGCTTCTTATGTAACCAGCTCATCTATATGTTTTTTTTTTAAACAACAATCCCAATGTCTAAGTATTGATAAACGGGAACACGTTTGATTGAAAAAACATCTAATGAGTTAACAAGTTAATCGGAAAGTTCTTTACGAGAGTTTGAGAACAAATTGTACTTCATTTTGCACATATTGAGAACAAGTTTTAAAGCTATAAAATCTGACGGTAGTTTTGACACAGCCAGATCAACAGTCAGGGCAATAGCATAGAATCATCTGCATATAGATGAAGTTGAAACTTTTTCACGGATTTGACCAAAGGTGTTTATTTAAATAGTGAAGAGAACAGATCCCCATCATCGACCTCTCAGGCAAACCATTATTTCCCTCAAAACAATTCAAACATCCTCATCAATCACGATGAGTTCTGTCACTCAGATAATCGTGAAACCATGAACAGGCGTCAGAGCTCAGGCATATCGAGGACAACGTATTCAATAAAACAGCCTGAACAACAGTATCAAAAGCTTTAGATTTGATTTGATTTGATTTA
>NC_034182.2:42439173-42441673 GCF_002021735.2 Oncorhynchus kisutch
AGGGAGGAAAGGTTGTAGCTGTGAAGAGAGGTACCTGTACATTGGAGAACATGAAAGATGGAAATGAGAGGGAGTGATGAAAGAGGGAGAGGCGAGAAGGGTGACTCTGTCCTTATCTTTGTACAAAGGGAGGGAGGGTGGGAGGGAGGGAGGGAGGCAGGGAGGGAGGAGAAGGAGGGAGGGATGGAGGGAGGGAGGAGAAGGAGGGAGGGAGGGAGGGAGGGAGGGGAGGGAGGGAAAGGAGGGAGGGAGGGAGGGAGGGAAAGGAGGGAGGGAGGGAGGGAGGGAGGGAGGGAGGGAGGGAGGGAGGGAGGGAGGGAGGAGGAGGGAGGGAGGGGGGAGGGAGGGAGGGAAGGGAGGGAGGGAGGAGAAAGGAGGGAGGGAGGGAGGGAAAGGAGGGAGGAGGGAGGGAGGGAGGGAGCGGAGGGAGGGAGGAGGGAGGGAGGGAGGGAGGGAGAGGGAGGGAGGGAGGGAGGGAGGGAGGGGGAGGGAGGAGGAGGGGGGAGGGAGGGAGGGGGGAGGGAGGGAGGGAGGAGAAGGTGGAGAGGAGGGATAGGGGAGGGAGGAAAGGTGTAGCTGTGAAGAGAGGGTACTGTACATTGGAGAACATGAAAGATGGAAATGAGAGGGAGTGATGAAAGAGGGAGAGGAGAGAAGGGTGACTCTTGTCCTTATCTTTGTACAAAGGGAGGGAGGGAGGGAGGGAGGGAGGGAGGGAGGGAGGGAGGGAGGGAGGGAGGGAGGGAGGACAGTTGTCTCTGTACTAGTTAGTGGTTTGTACTAGGGGAGGTGTTTGTCCTCTGTACTAGTTAGTGATTGGTACTAAGGGAGGTGTTGTCTCTGTACTAGTTAGTGGTTGGTACTAGGGGAGGTGTTGTCTCTGTACTAGTTAGTGATTGGTACTTAGGGAGGGTGTTGTCTCTGTACTAGTTAGTGGTTGGTTACTAAGGAGGTGTTGTCTCTGTACTAGTTAGTGATTGGTACTTAGGGAGGTGTTGTCTCTGTACTAGTTAGTGGTTGGTACATGGGAGGGTTGTCTCTGTACTAGTAATGATTGGTACTAAGGGAGGTGTTGTCTCTGTACTAGTTAGTGATGGTACTAAGGGAGGTGTTGTCTCTGTACTAGTTAGTGATTGGTACTTCTTAGGAGGTTAGTCTGTATCTGTTACTAGTTAGTGTTGGGTACTAGGGTGAGGGGTTTTTTTTGTCTCTGTACTAGTTAGTGATGGTACTAAGGGGATGTGTGTTCTCTGTACTAGTTAGTGGTCTGGAACTAGGGAGGTGTTGTCTCTGTTACTAAGTTAGTGGTATGGTACTAGGGGAGGTGTTGTCTCTGTACTAGTTAAGTGGTGGTACTAGGGAGGTGTCTGTCTCTGTACTAGTTAGTGATTGGTACTTAGGAGGTGTTTGTCTCTGTACTAGTTAGTGATTTGGGAAATATTGATCTCCTAAATGACACACTAGAAACCCTGTGTGCCCCCTGGTCAAAAGTAGTGTCCTAAATAGTGAATAGTGTGCCTTATGGACATATCTGTTGTTTTCAGCAACACGGCACTACATGGAAGTAAACTAAGTTTACATCCCAAACAGAGCCCCATTCCCCGTAGGGATCAGGGTAGTGCACTACAGACGGGATAGGGAGCAATTCGGGAGGTGAACCAAGGACGGAGTGAAAAGTGATTCTGAGAATGAAAAAAACTGTGAATTTGACCCATGGAAGAGTTTCTCAAGTGGTCAGCGTGTCTGTGTGTGTGTGTGTGTGTGTGGTGTATGTGTGTGTGTGTGCGCTCATCATTCCGTGGACACACGTGAACGTAGATTTTGGATCGTGAGGGATGTACTGATGGGAAATGAAACCCAGTTTTATTCTTCAGAAACACAAACAGTTGTATGCTTTGGAAGTGCAGAGGAGACATTTCATTGTTATATCTCCTCTCTCTCTCTCTCTCTCTCTCTCTTCTCTCTCTCTCTCTCTCTCTCTCTGTCTCTGTCTTCTGTCTCTGTCTCTCTCTCTCTCTCTCTACTCTCTCTCTCTCTCTCTCTCTCTCTCTCTCGCTCTCGCTCTCGCTCTCTCTCTCTCTCTCTCTCTCTCTCTCTCTCTCTCTCTCTCTCTCTCTGTCTCTGTCTCCTCTCTCTCTCTCTTCTCTCTCGCTCTCCGCTTCTCTCGCCTCTCTAGCTCTCTCTTCGCTCTCGCTCTCGTCTCTCTCTGTCTGTCTCTGTCTCATATTATTATTCCTCTCTCCTCCTGCTATATTCGATTCATCTCTCTTCCTGTCTATTCCTGTCTCTTCCTGTTCTCCTCTCTTCCTGTCTCTTCTGTCTCTTCCTCTCTCCTTTCTCTCTCTCTCTCTTCTCTCTCTTCTCTCTCTTCCTCTCTTCCTGTCTTTCCTCTCTCTTTCTCTTCTTCCTGTCTCTTCCTCTCTCTTTTTATGTATCTTCCTGTCTATTCTCTCTCTTCCATCTCTCTTCCTCTCTTTCCTCTCTCTTCCTCTCTCCTCTC
>NC_034182.2:42456673-42489173 GCF_002021735.2 Oncorhynchus kisutch
TCTCTGACCTCCGCCCTATAGGCTGTCTCGTCGTTGAGGGAGAGGTTGTTATCCTGTCACCACCCGGCCAGGTCTCTGACCTCCGCCCTATAGGCTGTCTCGTCGTTGAGGGAGAGGTTGTTATCCTGTCACCACCCGGCCAGGTCTCTGACCTCCGCCCTATAGGCTGTCTCGTCGTTGAGGGAGAGGTTGTTATCCTGTCACCACCCGGCCAGGTCTCTGACCTCCGCCCTATAGGCTGTCTCGTCGTTGAGGGAGAGGTTGTTATCCTGTCACCACCCGGCCAGGTCTCTGACCTCCGCCCTATAGGCTGTCTCGTCGTTGAGGGAGAGGTTGTTATCCTGTCACCACCCTGGCCAGGTCTCTGACCTCCGCCCTATAGGCTGTCTCGTCGTTGAGGGAGAGGTTGTTATCCTGTCACCACCCGGCCAGGTCTCTGACCTCCGCCCTATAGGCTGTCTCGTCGTTGAGGGAGAGGTTGTTATCCTGTCACCACCCGGCCAGGTCTCTGACCTCCGCCCTATAGGATGTCTCGTCGTTGAGGGAGAGGTTGTTATCCTGTCACCACCCGGCCAGGTCTCTGACCTCCGCCCTATAGGCTGTCTCGTCGTTGAGGGAGAGGTTGTTATCCTGTCACCACCCGGCCAGGTCTCTGACCTCCGCCCTATAGGCTGTCTCGTCGTTGAGGGAGAGGTTGTTATCCTGTCACCACCCGGCCAGGTCTCTGACCTCCGCCCTATAGGCTGTCTCGTCGTTGAGGGAGAGGTTGTTATCCTGTCACCACCCGGCCAGGTCTCTGACCTCCGCCCTATAGGCTGTCTCGTCGTTGAGGGAGAGGTTGTTATCCTGTCACCACCCGGCCAGGTCTCTGACCTCCGCCCTATAGGATGTCTCGTCGTTGAGGGAGAGGTTGTTATCCTGCCACCACCCGGCCAGGTCTCTGACCTCCGCCCTATAGGCTGTCTCGTCGTTGAGGGAGAGGTTGTTATCCTGTCACCACCCGGCCAGGTCTCTGACCTCCGCCCTATAGGCTGTCTCGTCGTTGAGGGAGAGGTTGTTATCCTGTCACCACCCGGCCAGGTCTCTGACCTCCGCCCTATAGGCTGTCTCGTCGTTGAGGGAGAGGTTGTTATCCTGTCACCACCCGGCCAGGTCTCTGACCTCCTCCCTATAGGCTGTCTCGTCGTTGAGGGAGAGGTTGTTATCCTGTCACCACCCGGCCAGGTCTCTGACCTCCGCCCTATAGGCTGTCTCGTCGTTGAGGGAGAGGTTGTTATCCTGGTCTCTGACCTCCTCGGTAATCAGGCTCTGTGGTGTCATGGGCAAACTGAATTATGTTGTTGTTGTCGTGTTCGACAACGGTGCTCCCTTACAGAGTGCTGTAAACCTTCACTGCAAAACAATGTGTTTTAATAAATTACTTGGTGGCATTTGAATATATTTAGTATAGTTATCTAAATAGGATAACTTTTTTTTTTTACAATTTAAATTTTACATTTTGATTAAAATTCACAGAAGAGAAACCTCCACTGACAAACAGCAACATGATTGGCCAATAAAACTCACAGGGCTCAGCTTTCTAAAGGTTTGCATTGTGTATTCCTGCCCTATTCAATTGTTAATTGTTAACCAACTAATAATGATCTCACAGTCTATATCAGCTATTGTGTAATTGTGTTTGATTAACTCCAGTTAATAATTTGGGATTGAAGAATTCTAGGTAGCCTAGTCAGCCCAAGTTTGAATATAAACCAAATGTAATACCATTCACATTTTGCACATAAACAAATGGGCTGTAAACACACAATGTTACTGCTTTGTTTACCCAGAGGAACAGGGAGTGTAGTAGGCTAGACTATACCTGGCCAGAGGAACAGTAGGCTAGACTATACCTGGCCAGAGGAACAGTAGGCTAGACTATACCTGGCAGAGGAACAGTAGGCTAGACTATACCTGGCCAGAGGAACAGGGTGTGTAGTAGGCTAGACTATACCTGGCAGAGGAACAGGGTGTGTAGTAGGCTAGACTATACCTGGCTAGAGGAACAGTAGGCTAGACTATACCTGGCCAGAGGAACAGGGCGTGTAGTAGGCTAGACTATACCTGGCCAGAGGAACAGTAGGCTAGACTATACCTGGCCAGAGGAACAGGGTGTGTAGTAGGCTAGACTATACCTGGCAGAGGAACAGGGTGTGTAGTAGGCTAGACTATACCTGGCCAGAGGAACAGGGTGTGTAGTAGGCTAGACTATACCTGGCAGAGGAACAGGGTGTGTAGTAGGCTAGACTATACCTGGCCAGAGGAACAGGGCGTGTAGTAGGCTAGACTATACCTGGCCAGAGGAACAGGGCGTGTAGTAGGCTAGAATATACCTGGCCAGAGGAACAGGGCGTGTAGTAGGCTAGACTATACCTGGCCAGAGGAACAGGGCGTGTAGTAGGCTAGAATATACCTGGCCAGAGGAACAGGGCGTGTAGTAGGCTAGACTATACCTGGCCAGAGGAACAGGGTGTGTAGTAGGCTAGACTATACCTGGCCAGAGGAACAGGGCGTGTAGTAGGCTAGACTATACCTGGCCAGAGGAACAGGGCGTGTAGTAGGCTAGACTATACCTGGCCAGAGGAACAGGGCATGTAGTAGGCTAGACTATACCTGGCCAGAGGAACAGGGTGTGTAGTAGGCTAGACTATACCTGGCCAGAGGAACAGGGCGTGTAGTAGGCTAGACTATACCTGGCCAGAGGAACAGGGTGTGTAGTAGGCTAGACTATACCTGGCCAGAGGAACAGTAGGCTAGACTATACCTGGCCAGAGGAACAGGGAGTGTAGTAGGCTAGACTATACCTGGCCAGAGGAACAGTAGGCTAGACTATACCTGGCCAGAGGAACAGTAGGCTAGACTATACCTGGCCAGAGGAACAGTAGGCTAGACTATACTTGGCAGAGGAACAGTAGGCTAGACTATACCTGGCCAGAGGAACAGTAGGCTAGACTATACCTGGCCAGAGGAACAGCAGGCTAGACTATACCTGGCAGAGGAACAGTAGGCTAGACTATACCTGGCCAGAGGAACAGTAGGCTAGACTATACCTGGCCAGAGGAACAGGGTGTGTAGTAGGCTAGAATATACCTGGCCAGAGGAACAGTAGGCTAGACTATACCTGGCCAGAGGAACAGGGTGTGTAGTAGGCTAGAATATACCTGGCCAGAGGAACATTATGCTAGACTATACCTGGCAGAGGAACAGTAGAATAACACTTTACCTGGCCAGAGGAACATTAGGCTAGACTATACCTGGCCAGAGGAACAGTAGGCTAGACTATACCTGGCAGAGGAACAGCAGGCTAGACTATACCTGGCAGAGGAACAGTAGGCTAGACTATACCTGGCAGAGGAACAGTAGGCTAACACTTTACCTGGCCAGAGGAACATTAGGCTAGACTATACCTGGCCAGAGGAACAGTAGGCTAGACTATACCTGGCCAGAGGAACAGCAGGCTAGACTATACCTGGCAGAGGAACAGTAGGCTAGACTATACCTGGCCAGAGGAACAGTAGGCTAGACTATACCTGGCCAGAGGAACAGGGTGTGTAGTAGGCTAGAATATACCTGGCCAGAGGAACAGTAGGCTAGACTATACCTGGCCAGAGGAACAGGGTGTGTAGTAGGCTAGAATATACCTGGCCAGAGGAACATTATGCTAGACTATACCTGGCAGAGGAACAGTAGGCTAACACTTTACCTGGCCAGAGGAACATTAGGCTAGACTATACCTGGCCAGAGGAACAGTAGGCTAGACTATACCTGGCAGAGGAACAGTAGGCTAGACTATACCTGGCAGAGGAACAGTAGGCTAGACTTTACCTGGCCAGAGGAACAGGGTGTGTAGTAGGCTAGAATATACCTGGCCAGAGGAACAGGGCGTGTAGTAGGCTAGACTATACCTGGCCAGAGGAACAGTAGGCTAGACTATACCTGGCAGAGGAACAGTAGGCTAGACTATACCTGGCAGAGGAACAGTAGGCTAGACTTTACCTGGCCAGAGGAACAGGGTGTGTAGTAGGCTAGAATATACCTGGCCAGAGGAACAGGGCGTGTAGTAGGCTAGACTTTACCTGGCCAGAGGAACAGGGAGTGTAGTAGGCTAGAATATACCTGGCCAGAGGAACAGCAGGCTAGAATATACCTGGCCAGAGGAACAGCAGGCTAGACTATACCTGGCCAGAGGAACAGTAAGCTAGACTATACCTGGCCAGAGGAACATTAGGCTAGACTATACCTGGCCAGAGGAACAGTAGGCTAGACTATACCTGGCCAGAGGAACATTAGGCTAGACTATACCTGGCCAGAGGAACAGTAGGCTAGACTATACCTGGCCAGAGGAACAGTAGGCTAGACTATACCTGGCCAGAGGAACAGTAGGCTAGACTATACCTGGCCAGAGGAACAGGGCGTGTAGTAGGCTAGACTATACCTGGCCAGAGGAACATTAGGCTAGACTATACCTGGCCAGAGGAACATTAGGCTAGACTATACCTGGCCAGAGGAACATTAGGCTAGACTATACCTGGCCAGAGGAACATTAGGCTAGACTATACCTGGCCAGAGGAACATTAGGCTAGACTATACCTGGACAGAGGAACAGTAGGCTAGACTTTACCTGGCCAGAGGAACTGTAGGCTAGACTATACCTGGCCAGAGGAACAGTAGGCTAGACTTTACCTGGCCAGAGGAACAGTAGGCTATACTATACCTGGCCAGAGGATCAGTAGGCTAGACTATACCTGGCCAGAGGAACAGTAGGCTAGAATATACCTTGCCAGAGGAACAGTAGGCTAGAATATACCTGGCCAGAGGAACAAGGCGTGTAGTAGGCTAGACTATACCTGGCCAGAGGAACATTAGGCTAGACTATACCTGGCCAGAGGAACAGTAGGCTAGAATATACCTTGCCAGAGGAACAGTAGGCTAGAATATACCTTGCCAGAGGAACATTAGGCTAGACTATACCTGGCCAGATGAACAGTAGGCTAGACTATACCTGGCAGAGGAACATTAGGCTAGACTATACCTGGCCAGAGGAACAGTAGGCTAGACTATACCTGGCCAGAGGAACAGTAGGCTAGACTATACCTGGCAGAGGGACAGTAGGCTAGACTATACCTGGCAGAGGAACAGTAGGCTAGACTATACCTGGCAGAGGAACAGTAGGCTAGACTATACCTGGCCAGAGGACCAGGGCGTGTAGAAGGCTAGACTATACCTGGCCAGAGGAACAGGGTGTGTAGAAGGCTAGACTATACAGCTGCTGTTGCTAGTAGCCTACCCTTGATCAGGCTGAAACATTTTCATTCAGAGTTAATGACTAACCTTAACCCTAACCTTAACCATTCAGAGTTAATGACTAACCTTAACCATTCAGAGTTAATGACTAACCTTAACCATTCAGAGGTAATGACTAACCTTAACCATTCCGTCGCTAATGACTAACCTTAACCATTCAGAGTTAATACCTTAACCATTCAGAGTTAATGCCTAACCTTAACCATTCAGAGTTAATGACTAACCATTCATAGTTAATACCTTAACCACTCAGAGTTAATGGCTAACCTTAACCACTCAGAGTTAATGCCTAACCTTAACCATTCAGTGTTAATGGCTAACCTTAACCATTCAGGGTTAATGACTAACCTTAACCATTCAGAGTTAATGACTAACCTTAACCATTCAGAGTTAATGACTAACCTTAACCACTTAGAGTTAATGACTAACCTTAACCATTCAGAGTTAATGACTAACCTTAACCATTCAGAGTTAATGACTAACCTTAACCACTCAGAGTTAATGACTAACCTTAACCATTCAGACTTAATGAATAATCTTAACCATTCAGAGTTAATGTCTAACCTTAACCATTCAGAGTTAATGCCTATCCTTAACCATTCAGAGTTAATAGCTAACCTTAACCATTCAGAGTTAATACCTTAACCACTCAGAGTTAATGAATAATCTTAACCATTCAGAGTTAATGGTTAACCTTAACCACTCAGAGTTAATGCCTAACCATTCAGAGGTAATGCCTAACCATTCAGAGTTAATGGCTAACCATTCAGAGGTAATGCCTAACCATTCAGAGGTAATGCCTAACCATTCAGAGGTAATGCCGAACCATTCAGAGGTCATGTCTAACCATTCAGAGGTAATGTCTAACCATTCAGAGGTAATGCATAACCATTCATAGGTAATGCATAACCATTCAGAGGTAATGCATAACCATTCAGAGGTAATGTGGGTGCGCTGATCATTAACCATCAGTAGAATGATAAGGCCAGTTTAAGAAGCCGGAGGAAATTCCAGAATTCCACATTTGATAGTTCCGACAACCGAACTTCGGAAGATTGGAGGCCAGTTTAGTCTGTAGAGAGAAACTTGGGCCCTCGACACACACAAACACGCACGCACACACACACACACACACACACACACACACACACACACACACACGCACACACACACATGCACACACGCGCACAACGCAACCACACACACACACACACACAGATTATAATAAGAAGATGGATGCCACAAAAATGTCAGCAGTCTACTTAACCCTGGAACAAGGGATGTGGTTTTAAACAGAGAAAATGAAATGAATTGATGGATGAGGAGAAAAAAGTGAAATAATATCTTCAGTAGCCTGCTATACAGGCGACCATCACTTCTAAAGGGCCAGTGTTGACTTTGATTGGTCTGTCGAGAGCTAGTGTTGACTGTGATTGGTCTGTCGAGAGCTAGTGTTGACTGTGATTGGTCTGTCGAGAGCTAGTGTTGACTTTGATTGGTCTGTCGAGAGCTAGTGTTGACTTTGATTGGTCTGTCGAGAGCTAGTGTTGACTTTGATTGGTCTGTCGAGAGCTAGTGTTGACTTTGATTGGTCTGCGAGAGCTAGTGTTGACTTTGATTGGTCTGTCGAGAGCTAGTGTTGACTTTGATTGGTCTGTCGAGAGCTAGTGTTGACTTTGATTGGTCTGTCGAGAGCTAGTGTTGACTGTGATTGGTCTGTCGAGAGCTAGTGTTGACTTTGATTGGTCTGTCGAGAGCTAGTGTTGACTTTGATTGGTCTGTCGAGAGCTAGTGTTGACTGTGATTGGTCTGTCGAGAGCTAGTGTTGACTTTGATTGGTCTGTCAAGAGCTAGTGTTGACTTTGATTGGTCTGTCGAGAGCTAGTGTTGACTTTGATTGGTCTGTCGAGAGCTAGTGTTGACTGTGATTGGTCTGTCGAGAGCTAGTGTTGACTTTGATTGGTCTGTCGAGAGCTAGTGTTGACTTTGATTGGTCTGTCGAGAGCTAGTGTTGACTGTGATTGGTCTGTCGAGAGCTAGTGTTGACTTTGATTGGTCTGTCAAGAGCTAGTGTTGACTTTGATTGGTCTGTCGAGAGCTAGTGTTGACTTTGATTGGTCTGTCGAGAGCTAGTGTTGACTTTGATTGGTCTGTCGAGAGCTAGTGTTGACTGTGATTGGTCTGTCGAGAGCTAGTGTTGACTTTGATTGGTCTGTCAAGAGCTAGTGTTGACTTTGATTGGTCTGTCGAGAGCTAGTGTTGACTGTGATTGGTCTGTCGAGAGCTAGTGTTGACTTTGATTGGTCTGTCGAGAGCTAGTGTTGACTTTGATTGGTCTGTCGAGAGCTAGTGTTGACTGTGATTGGTCTGTCGAGAGCTAGTGTTGACTTTGATTGGTCTGTCAAGAGCTAGTGTTGACTTTGATTGGTCTGTCGAGAGCTAGTGTTGACTTTGATTGGTCTGTCGAGAGCTAGTGTTGACTTTGATTGGTCTGTCAAGAGCTAGTGTTGACTTTGATTGGTCTGTCGAGAGCTAGTGTTGACTTTGATTGGTCTGTCGAGAGCTAGTGTTGACTTTGATTGGTCAAAAGCCAATGCAGTATCAAAACTGGTGGAGGAATAAAAATATAATAAATAGGAAAGTTTCATATGAGGACCAGGATGTCGACAGCTGAGCCATACAGATTGCAAAATAGTCTGGAAGAGATTTTTGATGTACTGATTCCATGGTACAGGTTGTATACTGTATATAAAACAACGCAAGATTCAAGACTTGTGGTTTTCAGCTAAAATTATAATATTGAATTATTGCCACCAACTAAATGTTGAATATTTGGGGCATAAAATCTTCGAAGCTCTGCAGATTCTGTTGTGATATTTACATTTATTTTGGTATTGCCCTCAGGTAGCCTGTTTCTGGCTGAGGGAAGCTGAGGGAAGCTGAGGGTTGGGATGGGATGGCCTGAGGGAAGCTGAGGGTTGGGATGGGCTGAGGGAAGCTGAGGGTTGGGATGGGCTGAGGGAAGCTGAGGGTTGGGATGGGACGAGGGAAGCTGAGGGTTGGGATGAGATGGGCTGAGGGAAGCTGTGGGTTGGGATGGGATGGCCTGAGGGAAGCTGAGGGTTGGGATGGGCTGAGGGAAGCTGAGGGTTGGGATGGGCTGAGGGAAGCTGTGGGTTGGGATGGGCTGAGGGAAGCTGAGGGTTGGGATGGGATGGGCTGAGGGAAGCTGAGGGTTGGGATGGGCTGAGGGAAGCTGAGGGTTGGGATGGGACGAGGGAAGCTGAGGGTTGGGATGAGATGGGCTGAGGGAAGCTGTGGGTTGGGATGGGATGGCCTGAGGGAAGCTGAGGGTTGGGATGGGATGGGCTGAGGGAATCTGAGGGATGAAATGGTCTGAGGGAAGCTGAGGGTTGGGATGGGCTGAGGGAAGCTGTGGGTTGGGATGACATGGGCTGAGGGAAGCTGAGGGTTGGGATGAGCTGAGGGAAGCTGAGGGTTGGGATGTGGAATTGGAGACAAGTGGGAGTGGAGTTGTTGTGTGAGAGAGAGTATAATGGTCAAAAGATAAAGGTGGGAAAAAGTCCAAATAAAACATAATAAAGTGCATTTGAATGACGCTAACTGGCAGTGTTTTTACAACTAATGCCGGTTTGCCTGAGGCTGATGCCGTGCAGGTGTTTGTGCACATGCATATACACACACTCTCTTTCAAATAAACACATACAAGAACACACACATACATGTAATAGTGTGTCATGAAAGCACCTTGGCGTGACACCTGGACAACACCCTGTTGTCATGACATTGGCCTGGGGGGTTGGTTTATGACAGTCATAAATACCTCTTCCCCCCTTTTTCCTCTCTCTAACCTACTGATGTGACTATTGAAAATCCCTTGGTTAACAAAGAGATTCTGGGAACATCAGAAGGTGGGGGAAAATGAACTATATCCTGATAATCTGACCAACTGAACATATGCGGTGGTACTTAATGAATATGATGTCAGTTCGGTTGTCATCTGAGACATTCTCATCAATGATAAGATGACATAAACTCTACAGTGGAAAGTCTACACATGAGAGTCATCGGATTCACATGGAATTGTTGTTCAATTTAAATGTTTGAATATGAAATTATTTGTGATGGGATGAAATGTGATTTTAGCTTCTAAAATGTGAGATGTGGGTTTTCATAAGTTAGGGCTGCTCACTCAGTGGCCCGCCCACGTGAAGCGACAGGGGTTGTAAAACTATGAAACACACCCCTTTTCTCGCTTCCTAAAAAAGCCTTGACGACAATAGATCTTTCTGTTCCAAGGACGTGAGGACGACGTTCCTATGTCAGAATGGTTCAGATAATGACTACAGAACGAAGCCAACATCAGCGTGAGCTTTGGTTGCGAATGGTATGAACTTTGAACTCTTATTGACTACAGAAGTGATACCTCCTAGCCGTTGAGTTAGCAACAGCAGCTGCAAACAAGGGTTAGGAAGGAACAGACAGAGTATTCTGTCGACCACACAACGACTTTACTAAAACGTATTCAATTGACAACCAGAGACATTCTTCAAAGGACTCGGTTGGGCAACACGAACCTTCCATCTACCACCAACCTACTGAAGCGCAGCTCAGAGTAAATATTTATTGCATTTTCCTTTTCCAAATGGGCGGTAATTTAGAATGCATAAGATACTGTATTTACGATAGCACAGCTTCTTCCTGTTGTTCCTCAGTCTTCCCGCTCTTTCACTCAAACCCAGCCCTTTTCTTTTGTGTAACAAGTCATATCTGTTCCGCCCGCTAGGGATGTTTTCCTTTATGACATCATTTGTAATCAAGTTATGATTAATTGTGTGTATGTGTAATTCTGTGTGATTAGTTAGGTATTTAGTCAATAAATAATTAAACCCAATTTTGTATTGCTGATTCAACTTTTTAGCCAGGGTTCGTGAAGATAACCAAGAATTTCTAACTTTCAGATGACGATTGATATTGAGTGCTATTGATGTAAAATATTACTAGGTCTTTAAGAGTTTATTCGGAAGATAACAACTCTATAAATATTATTTTGAGGTGCCCGACTCTCTTGTTAATTACATTTACATGATTAGCTCAATCAGGTAATATTAATCACGGATAAATTATTTTATAGAATAGCATATCATATCACTTAATCCGGCATAGAAGAAATGAAAACACAAACATAAATATACACAGTTGCTGTTATGATTTCAGTTGTCCTTTGTTTTAATTTTAGTTTAGTTTTTTGCTGTTTTCTTAGGTCTTTTCCGTTTTTCTCTTTAGTTAATTCTCTGCTAGTGCATTGGGGGGTTCTTGGGGGTGGGGAATGGAATTAATTGTATATTTATTTAAAAAAATATCCCGGGGGGGGACGGCCACAAATGTTAACAAACTATAGTTTATGCATGACTCAAGTAATTTTTCCAACAATTGTTTACAGACAGATTATTTCACTTATAATTCACTGTATCACAAGTAAAACGAGTCCTATATCGACATAACCTGAAAGGCCGCTCAGCAAGGAAGAAGCCACTGCTCCAAAACCGCCATAAAAAAAGCCAGACTACGGTTTGCAACTGTACATGGGGACAAATGTCGTACTTGTTGGAGAAATGTCCTCTGGTCTGATGAAACAAAAGTAGAACTGTTTGGCCATAATTACAATTGTTATGTTTGGAGGAAAAAAGGGGGTAGCTTGCAAGTCAAAGAACACCATCCCAACCGTGAAGCAGCAGGGGTGGCAGCATCATGTTGTGGGGCTTTGCTGCAGGAGGGACTGGTGCACTTTACAAAATAGATGGTGTCATGAGAAGGGAAATTATGTTAATATATGGATGCAAAATCTCAAGACATCAGTCAGGAAGTTAATTCTTTGGGCGGAAATCCCGTTAACGGAGATCGATATGACAACAGCCAGTGAAAGTGCAGGGCGCCAAATTCAAAACAACTGAAATCTCATAATTAAAATTCCTCAAACATACAAGTATTTTATACCATTTTAAAGGTAATCTTGTTGTTAATCCCATCACAGTGTCCGATTTCAAATAGGCTTTACAGCAAGAGCACCATAAATTATTATGTTAGGTCAGAGCCAAGTCACAGAAAACATCCAAAGAGCCAAAGAGTGGAGTCACAAAAATCAGAAATAGAGATAGAATTAATCACTAACCTTTGATGATCTTCATCAGATGACACTCATAGGACTTCATGTGTCTTGTTCGATAAAGTTCATTTTTATAAAAAAAAATCTCAGTTTACATTGGCGTGTTATGTTCAGTAGTTCCAAAAACATCCAGTGATTTTGCAGAGCCACATCAATTTACAGAAATACTCATTATAAATGTTGATAAAAATACAAGTGTTATACATGGAAATAAAGATAAACTTCTCCTCAATGGAACCGCGGTGTCAGATTTCAAAAAATGTTTACAGAAAAAGCAAACCATGATCTTCATCAGAATGCTCTCCCGGGAATCCCAGTTCCACAATAAATGTTTGATTTGTTCGATAATGTCCATCACTTACGTCCAAATAGCTACTTTTGTTAGCGCTTTTGGTAAACAAATCAAATCTCACGAAGCGCGTTCACTATTTGCAGACAAAATGTCAATAAGTTCCGTTACAGTCTGTAGAAACATGTCAAATGATGAATAAAATTAATCTTTAGGATGTTTTTAACATAAATCTCAATAATATTCCAACTGGAGAATTTCTTTTTCTTCAGAAAAGCAAACGGAATAGGAGCTACCTCTCATGTGAAATGCGCGTGACCAGCTCGTGGCTGCAGGCAGACCTCTGACTCATTCATTCACCTCTCATTCGGCCCCCCTCACAGTAGAAGCCTCAAACAAGTTTCTAAGGACTGTTGACATCTAGTGGATGCCTTAGGAAGTGCAAGATGACCAATATCCCATTGTATCTTCAATAGGGGCTGAGTTGAAAACCGACCAACATCAGATTTCCCACTTCCTGGTTGGATTTTTTCTCAGGTTTTTGCCTGCCAAATGAGTTCTGTTATACTCACAGACATCATTCAAACAGTTTTAGAAACTTTAGAGTGTTTCCCATCCATGTATACTAATAATATGCATATATTAGCAACCGGGACTGAGGAGCAGGCAGTTTACTCTGGAACCTTATCCATCCAAGCTACTCAACACTGCCCCCAGCAATAAGAAGTTGAAGCTTGGTCGCAAATGGGTCTTCCAAATGGACAAGACCCCAAGCATACTTCCAAAGTTGTGGCAAAATGTCTTAAGGACAACAATGTCAAGGTATTAGAGTGGCCATCACAAAGCCCTGACCTAAATCCTATTGAAAATTTGTAGGCAGAACAAAAAGCTGTGCGAGCAAGGAGGCCTACAAACCTGACTCAGTTACCACAGCTCTGTCAGGAAAAATGGGGCAAAATTCACCCAACTTATTATTATTTATTGTGGGAAGCTTGTGGAAGGTACCCAAAACGTTTGACCCAAGTTAAACAATTTACAAACAGAACAAGATTCAACAAATGAAACATAACTGAACAAGTTCCACAGACATGTGACTAACAGGAATGGAAAAATGTGTCCTGGAACAAGGGGGGTCAACATCTAAATGAACAGTCATTATACGGTGTGGCCACCAGCTGCATTAATAAGTACTAAAGTGCATTTCCTCCTCGTGGACGGCACCAGATTTGTCAGCTGTTGCTGTGAGATGTTACCCCACTCTTCCACCAAGACACCTGCAAGTTCCCGGACATTTCTGGGGGGGAATGATCGTAGCCCTCACCCTCTGATCCAACAGGTCCCAGACATGCTCAATGGGATTGAGATCCGGGCTCTTCGCTGGCCATGGCAGAACACTGACATTCCTGTCTTGCAGAAAATCACGCACAGAACAAGCAGTATGGCTGGTGGCAATGTCATGCTGGAGGATCATGTCAGGATGAGCCTGCAGGAAGGGTACCATATGTGAGAAGAGGATGTCTTCCCTGTAAACCACAGCGTTGAGATTGCCTGCAAGGACAACAAGCTCAATCCAATGATGCTGTGACACACCGCCCCAGACAATGATGGCCCTCCACCTCCAAATCGACCCCGCTCCAGAGTACAGGTCCTCGGTGTAACGCTCATTCCTTCGACGATAAACGCGAATCCGACCATCACCCCTGGTGAGACCAAACTGTGTCTGGTCCAGCGACTGTGGGTTTGTGCCCATATGCAACGTTGTTTCTGGTGAGGACCTTCCTTACAACAGGCCTACAAGCCCTCAGTCCAGCCCCTCTCAGCCTATTGCGGACAGTCTGAGCACTGATGGAGGGATTTTGCGTTCCTGGTGTAACTCAGGTAGTTGTTGTTGCCATCCTGTACCTGTCCCGCAGGTGTGATGTTCGGATGTATCGATCCTGTGCAGGTGTTGTTACACGTGGTCTGCCACTGCTAGGACGATCAGCTGTCTGTCCTGTCTCCCTGTAGTGCTGTCCTTGGAGTCTCACAGTATGGACAATTTAATCCCTGGCCACATTTGCAGTCCTCATGCCTCCTTGCAGCATGCCTAAGGCACATTCACGCAGATGAGCAGGGACCCTGGGCATCTTTCTTTTGGTGTTTTTCAGAGTCAGTAGAAAGGCCTCTTTAGTGTCCTAAGTCTCCATAACTGTGACCTTAATTGCCTACTGTCTGTAAGCTGTTAGTGTCTTAACGACCGTTCCATAGGGGCATGTTCATAAATTGTTTATGGTTCATTGAACAAGCATGGGAAACCGTGTTTAAACCCTTTACAATGAAGATCTGTGAAGTTATTTGGATTTTTACGAATTTTCTTTGAAACAGACGGGTCCTGAAAATGGGACGATTCTGTTTTTGATGAATTTATGTCTTTGGGTGAGAAGTCGTGGCTCGTACGTCTTTAAGTCTGACTAATATGTCTTAGGGTTAGAAGTCTGACTAATATGTCTTAGGGTTAGAAGTCTGACTAATATGTCTTAGGGTTAGAAGTCATGGCTCGTACGTGTTTAAGTCTGACTAATATGTTTTAGGGTTAGTAGTCATGGCTCGTACGTCTTTAAGTCTGACTAATATGTCTTAGGGTTAGAAGTCATGGTTCGTGCGTCTTTAAGTCTGACTAATATCTCTTAGTATGAGCAGAGGGGACTGAATGATTTGTCTGAAGACATAAAAGGAATGCAGATGTAGACAATAAACTATTGGATGAAAATTCCTTATAACTTGTCGTTATAGGTTTTTTTTTGAGAAAAATATGAACTACATATTTGCTACATATGGACTACGTATGACCTACATATGAACTGCATATGATCTACATATAAACTACATATACACTACATATGAACAATGTATAAACTACATAGCACCTACATATGAACTACATATGAACTACAAATGAACTACATATAACCTATATATGAACTATATATGACCTAAATATTTTGGGGTGGCAGGGTAGCCTAGTGGTTAGAGCATTGGACTAGTAACCGAAAGGTTGCAAGTTCAAATCCCCGAGCTGACAAGGTACAAATCTGTTGTTCTGCCCCTAAACAGGCAGTTAACCCACTGTTCCTAGGCCGTCATTGAAAATAAGGATTTGTTTATTTGCCTAGTAAAATAAAAATAAAAATATGAACTACATATGACATATGCATGAACTACATATTTGCAAAATTTGAACTACATATGAACAACATGTGACCTACATATGAACTACATTTTTGCTAAATGAATTACAAATTAACTCTATTGGGTGGGAGGGGGTTCTATTGGGTAGTGGGGTTCTATTGGGTGGGGGGTTTCTATTGGGTGGGGGGGTTCTATTGGGTGGGAAGGTTCTATTAGGTGGGGGGGTTCCATTGGGTGGGGAGGTTCTATTTGGTGGGTGGGGGCGGGGTTCTATTGGGTTGGGGGATTCCATTGGGTGGATGGGTTCTATTGGGTTGGGGGTTCTATTGGGTGGGGGGAGGGGGTTCTATTGGGTGGTAGGGATCTATTGGGTGGGGGGGGTTCTATTGGGTTGTGGGGTTCTATTGGGTGGTAGGGATCTATTGGGTGGGGGGGGTTCTATTGGGTTGTGGAGTTCTATTGGGTGGGGGGGTTCTATTGGGTGTGGGGGGGTATATTGGGGGGGGTTCTATTGGGTAGAGGGAATCTATTGGGTGGAGGGGTTCTATTGGGTTTAGGGGTTATAATGGGTGGGGGGGGTTCTATATAATGGGGGGGGGGGGGGGTCTCATCGACCAGAACAAAGTATTTCTTCACTGTAATTCTGACTAAACTTTGTTTGCCTGTTTTCGCCCCCACAATTCTTCTAAAGACATCAACATGTTTCAATCATTTGGATGTGAATCTAGTAAAACTACAGTAATGTAGTTTAATAAGGATAAAGTTATTTAAGTTTGTTTTCATATTTCACTGAACCTGAGGAACTTCTTGTAAACTCCATCTATAAAACTGTATTCGTGCAGTCCTCATATTTTAACAATACACTTCCGAAAATAGAGCTCTGACCAAATGAGACGTTGGAGTAACAACAAAAGACATGTCTTCTCTTTCTCTCATAGCAGAAAAGGATGGACCCCATCTCTCTCTCCATCTCTAAACCAATACCTCCATCTCTCTCTCCATCTCTAAACCAATACTTCCATCTCTCTCTCCATCTCTAAACCAATCCCTCCATCTCTCTCTCCATCTCTCACTCCCACCATCTCTCTCTCCATCTCTAAACCAATCCCTCCATCTCTCTCTCCATCTCTAAACCAATCCCTCCATCTCTCTCTCCATCTCTAAACCAATACTTCCATCTCTCTCTCCATCTCTAAACCAATCCCTCTATCTCTCTCTCCATCTCTAAACCAATCCCTCCATCTCTCTCTCCATCTCTAAACCAATACTTCCATCTCTCTCTCCATCTCTAAACCAATCCCTCCATCTCTCTCTCCATCTCTAAACCAATACTTCCATCTCTCTCTCCATCTCTAAACCAATCCCTCCATCTCTCTCTCCATCTCTCACTCCCACCATCTCTCTCTCCGTCTCTCTCTCACCTCATCTCTCTCTCCATCTCTAAACCAATCCCTCCATCTCTCTCTCCATCTCTAAACCAATCCCTCCATCTCTCTCTCCATCTCTAAACCAATCCCTCCATCTCTCTCTCCCTCCATCTCTTTCTCCATCTCTCACTCCCTCCATCTCTCTCTCACCTCATCTCTCTCTCTCTCATCTCTCTCTCAATCTCGCGTGCGTGCGCGTGAGTGTGCGTGTGTGTGTGTGTGTGTGTGTGTGTGTGTGTGTGTGTGTGTGTGTGTGTGTGTGTGTGTGTGTGTGTGTGTGTGTGACAGATTAGAAAAGTGGTCAGGGAGAAGAAAGAGAGAAGAGCAGTTTTCATTCCAATTATAAATGTATTTAGTTAAATGTATCAGTTAAAGCTGTTGTAACACATTCTTCTGTTGTTTTACAGAGCAAATTACTTTTAATTTACCTGTTGTTTCATTTCACCCAGGGGCTTGTTAAACAGGCTGCGTTATATGCATTACACACACAGACACAGACACACACACACACTGTTTAATATGTACGTATAAATCTGTTTTGGGAGCTTGCCATCAGTAATGAAAGACAAGTCAAGTTTGGGTGAGATTTACACACCGCTGGGTTTCAACATTGTAATAAATACTTACTCTCCATAAAGTCTGTGATGTTGATGTGTGTGTGTGTGTGTGTGTGTGTGTGTGTGTGTGTGTGTGTGCGTGTGCCTGTGTGTTTGTCTGCTTTCTACCAGTGAGAAAGAAGAAGACACATCAAGGAGATCTGCGACATCTCTGCTGTCTTCTAGTTTCATAACCGTCTTCCCTTAATGAGACTTCTGACACTAAACACACCAACTAAAAGTCTCCCTTAACCAGACCCTGAGATGAGACTTCTGACACTAAACACACCAACTTAAAGTCTCCCTTAACCAGACCCTGAGATGAGACTTCTGACACTAAACACACCAACTAAAAGTCTCCCTTAACCAGACCCTGAGATGAGACTTCTGACACTAAACACACCAACTAAAAGTCTCCCTTAACCAGACCCTGAGATGAGACTTCTGACACTAAACACACCAACTAAAGCTTTGTGGGCCCCCAACGGAGAAAATGGATGGCAGAAATTGAGCTTAAAACTGCAACATTTTCTCTTAGCCTGACAAAATGTGTAGAATAGCAGGAAATTAGCACAGAGCTCCTTAAAAGTCAGGACAATCCTTGTCCGGCAAGGAAAATGTCTTCATAGTAAAATATATATATATATATTTATGCTTTTTATATATATATATATATATATATATATATATATATATATATATATATATATACAACAAGTGCTCAGCATATGTGGGAACTCCTTCAAGACTGTTGGAAAAAGCATTCCAGGTGAAGCTGGTTGAGAGAATGCCAAGAGTGTGCAAATCTGTCATCAAGGCAAAGGGTGTCTACTTTGAAGATAGATAGATCTCAAAGAATCTCAAATATAAAATATATTTTGATTTGTTTATCAACACTTTTTTTGGTTACTACATGATTCCATATGTTTTATTTCATAGTTGTGATGTCTTCACTATTATTCTACAATGTAGAAAATAGTAAAAATAAAGAAAAACCCTTGAATGAGTCCAAACCTTTGACTGGTACTGTATGTGTCCTAACGTTCTGGTATAAATCCTCTTTTAGTTTTTACTTCACTGCGCATGGCTGGAATATTTGTCTAAGTTTTGGTCGGTTGGAGACTCAAACGAGTTTGTGTGTGTGTGTGTGTGTGTGTGTGTGTCTCATATGGAAATCATATCAGATGCTAGACAGAGGGCTTGGAGAGGTCAATACACACATGGACTCAAGCACGATTGGAACAGACACACACACAGACACAAACGGATACGTGGACGGATATATGGACGGATAGATGGATGGACGGACAGACATTTGGGATGCATTGTAACACACAGCGCTCTAAGAGGCCTTGGGCAGCAGGGAGGGTAACAGATGAAGAGGAACTGACAAATGTAAACATGAGCACGCACACACATCTATCTATAGCTCTCTCTCTCTCCATCTCTATATCTATCTATCTTTCGATCTCTCTCTCTCTCTCTCTCTCTCTCTCTCTCTCTATCTATCTATCTATCTATCTATCTATCTATCTATCTATCTATCTATCTATCTATAGCTCTCTCTCTCCATCTCTATATCTATCTATCGATCTCTCTCTCTCTCTCTCCATCTATCTATCTATCGATCTCTCTCTCTCTCTCTCTCTCCATATCTATCTATCTATCTATCTATCTATCTATCTATCTATCTATCTATCTATCTATCTATCTATCTATCTATCTATCTATCTATCTATCTATCTATCTATCTATCTATCTATCTATCTATCTATCTATCTATCTATCTATCTATCTATCTATCTATCTATCTATCTATCTATCTATCTATCTATCTATCTATCTATCTATCTATCTATCTCTCTCTCTCTCTCTCTCTCTCTCTCTCTCTCTCTCTCTCTCTCTCTCTCTCTCTCTCTCTCTGTCTGTCTGTCTGGCTCTCCTTTTCTCTCTCTCTCTCTCTCTCGCTCTCCTTTTCTCTCTCACCCTCTCTCTCTGTCTCTATCTCTCATTCTCAATATGTGTCTCTCTCTCTTTTTCTCTCTTCTTTTCACTGTTTCTGTTGTGACCCCATCCCTGGGGTCACGACGCCTCTCACCAAACAGAAAGGAACAAAACATCTAAACTTCCTGTCCAAACAAGTGTTGTTCATTAAAACAAGACAACCAAAGCCTTGGCAGAGATGGGTTTACATTCATTCCCAGCTATAGATACAATCAGTGGCCTTCTGGTAGAGGTGGTACAGATGTAGGATCTTAATTTGAGCCAATTTTCTACAGCAAGAAGATAATCCTGCAGAAACAGGAAATGTGAATTATTATTTAGATTCCAAAGAATGGACATTTTATAGGGGATGATACATTTTTCGCTAGGGCAAATCAAGTTTGACATTTCATAGTGTAAATTACACATTTTCAGAAGCCTTTTTAAAACAAAAAAACAACACGTTTGCCTTTTGCAGGACAATTCTCAGCAACAAAAGAGTGATCAAATTAAGATCCTACATCTGTACCACCTCTACCAGAAGGCCACTGATTGTATCTATAGCTGGGAATGAATGTAAACCTTCTTCTCTCTTGTTCCTGTAGTCCAGTTCTCATCCCTTATGCTGGTCTGGTAATCATATCTCTGTTTGTTCTTCAGTCCATGTTCTTCAAGGACTTTGGTTAGACTGTAAGACAGTTTTGTGGTACAGCAATATACACTGCTCAAAAAAATAGCTGAGCATTACATAGGTCTGGTTGCAAGGCTGAAATAGCAAGGACATGCACGTTAAGAGAAGATGACACCCAGGCCTCATGACACCCAGGCTATACTCGATTTTTGAAAGAATACATTAACCAAGACCATAACGTGCATTCATGACAGCTGAACGTGCTATGGTCAGCAGGATACAGGAAGAAAGATGTAGGCAAGATAACTGATGACTAACACGTAAAACATAAGCATGCAGTACATACATTATTTTTAGAACATGGAAAGAGTTCTGCCATCGTTGTAACCAAAAGCAGATACTAAGGGGGAGTAACTTTATTTGCATATGTGATGCACACAAATACTATGTATGTATAAAAGCAGAGCCAGTGCTAAGAAGCGGCGGCTGTTCCGCGGACCAGCACGGCTCTTAATAACTTGTATTAAAGTCTACATTGAATCCACAAAGTTCTTCTGAGAGTATTATATTTCTGAAACAATTCTCCACGAAACTTGTTGTTTTCCGTGGTTCCCAGTTGTCTTGAAAGCAACATACAGTTGAGGTCGGAAGTTAACATACACCTAGGCCAAATACATTTAAACTCAGGATTTCACAATTCCTGACATTTAATCCTAGTTAAAAATCCCTGTCTTAGGTCAGTTAGTATCACCACTTTATATTAAGAATGTGAAATGTCAGAATAATAGTAGAGAGAATGATTTATTTCAGTTTTTATTTCTTTCATCACATTCCCAGTGGGTCAGAAGTTTACATTCACTCAATTAGTATTTGGTAGCATTGCCTTTAAATTGTTCAACTTGGGTCAAATGTTTCAGGTAGCCTTCCACAAGCTTCCCACAATAAGTTGGGTGAATTTTGGCCCATTCCTCCTGACAGAGCTGGTGTAACTGAGTCAGGTTTGTAGGCCTCCTTGCTCGCATATGCTTTTTCAGTTCTGCCCACAACTGTTCTATAGGCTTGAGGTCAGGGCTTTGTGATGGCCACTCCAATACCTGGACTTTGTTGTCCTTAAAACTATTTTGTCACAACTTTTGGAAGTATGCTTGGGGTCACTGTGCAGTTGGAAGACTAATTTGCGACCAAGCTTTAACTTCCTGACTGATGTCTTGAGATGTTTCTTTAATATACCCACATAATTTACCTTCCTCATGATGCATCTATTTTGTGAAGTGCACCAGTCCCTCCTGTAGTAAAGCACCCCCACAACATGATGCTGCCACCCCTGTGCTTCACGGTTGGGATGGTGTTCTTCAGCTTGTTATGTTTTTCCTCCAAACACAACGATGGCCATTATTGCCAAACAGTTCTATTTTTGTTTCATCAGACCAGAGGACATTTCTCCAAAAAAGTACGATCTTTGTCCCTATGTGCAGTTGCAAACTGTAGTCTGGATTTTTTATGGCGGTTTTGGGGCAGTGGCTTCTTCCTTGCTGAGCGGCTTTTCAGGTTATGTCGATATAGGACTCGTTTTACTGTGGATATAGATACTTTTGTACATGTTTCCTCCAGCATCTTCACAAGGTCCTTTGCTGTTGTTCTGGGGTTGATTTGCACTTTTCGCACCAAAGTACATCTCTAGGAGACAGAACATGTCTCCTTCCCTAGCGGTATGACGGCTGCGTGGTCCCATGGTGTTTATACATGCGTAATATTGTTTGTACAGATGAACATGGTACCTTCAGGCATTTGGAAATTGCTCCCAAGGATGAACCAGACTTGTGGAGGTCTACAATTTTAATTCTGAGGTCTTGGCTGATTTCTTCTGATTTTCCCATGAGTTTGAAGGTAGGCCTTAAAATACATCCACAGGTACACCTCCAATTGACTCAAATCAGAAGCTTCTAAAGCCAACAGAAATATAACAGAAATATGTGGAGTTGTTGAAAAATGAGTTTAAATGACCCCAACCTAAGTGTACGTAAACTTCCGACTTCAACTGTATTTAGTGACGTCAGTAACAATTAGCCTATCAGAAGCTTTTAAAGCCATGACATCAGTTCCACCATCATGTGTTCATCGTCTGAGGAGGTGTAGTTGGAAGGATCGGAGGACCAAAATGCAGCGTGGTATGTGTTCATCGTGAATTTAATGAACAGAGAACACTTGAACAAACTATACAAAACAATAAACGAACAATAACCGTGAAGCTATGTACGAAATGTGCTGACACAAACGCTACACATAGACAATCACCCACAACCCACAATGACAAAACAGGCTACCTAAATATGGTTCCCAATCAGAGACAATGACTAACACCTGCCTCTGATTGAGAACCATATCAGGCCGAACATAGAAGTAGACAAACTAGACATCCAACATAGAATGTCCACTCAGATCACACCCTGATCAAACAAAACATAGAAACATACAAAGCAAACTATGGTCATGGCGTGACAATTTGTCACTGTTATAGTGCAATTAATGTATTGTTTAGTGTTGTGGCATTTTGGGGAGATTTACATGCTAAAATCATCATTGCAAACAGGATGTATGTTTTGGAATATTTGCATTCCTTACAGGCTTCCTTCTTTTCACTATTTCAATGAGGTTAGTATTGTGGAGAAACTACAATGTTGTTGATCCATCATCCATTGTTGCCAGGTCTTGGGAGTCTCCAATGTTGCCAGGATTTGGGAGTCTCCATTGTACGTGTGTGAGACTTGTTGTCACCTGCCGACAGAAGAATGCACTGTCTTGGCAATAGCCGTGCCCACGCCGCCGGTATAAACTGAGAGATGAGATTGTGACTGATGCCAGTGTCGATCTCAATCTAACCTTGATTGTCTCGGTTTATTGTCGAGAGACACACCCAACAGCTGGCTAAAACAAACAGGCAAAAAACTAAAAGAAGACGAAACATAAACCATAGGTTATGAAGGGTTATGAAGGGTTATGAAGGGTCAAAACTACCATAGAACTCCCACCTTTGGGGCTCATTTTCCTTTTCATCTCTCGCGTCCTACTAATTCAAAACATGCTCTCTCTCTCTCTCTCTCTCTCTGTCTCTCTCTCTGTCTCTCTCTCTCTCTCTCTCTCTCTCTCTCTCTCTGTCTCTCTCTCTCTCTCTCTCTCTGTCTCTCTCTCTGTCTCTCTCTCTCTCTCTCTTTCTCTCTCTCTCTCTCTCTCTCTCTCTCTGTCTCTCTCTCTGTCTCTCTCTCTCTCTCTCTCTCTCTCTCTGTCTCTCTCTCTCTCTCTCTCTGTCTCTCTCTCTGTCTCTCTCTCTCTCTCTCTCTCTTCTCTCTCTCTCTCTCTCTCTCTCTCTCTCTCTCTCTCTCTCTCTCTCTCTCTCTGTCTCTCTCTCTGTCTCTCTCTCTGTCTCTCTCTCTCTCTCTCTCTCTCTCTCTCTCTCTCTCTCTCTCTCTCTCTCTCTCTATCTCTCTCTCTCTCTCTCTCTCTCTCTCTCTCTCTCTAGCTCTCTTCCTCTCTTTCTCAATTCAATTCAAAGGGCTTTATTCACATGGGAAACATATGTTTACATTGGAATAGATAATAAAACATTACATTACATTTTTGATTTGATGAACATAGATATTACAAATGTCATATTATGTATATATACATGTTGTAACAATGTGCAAATAGTTAAAGTACACAAGGGAAAATAAATAAACATAAATATGGGTTGTATTTACAAATGTGTTTGTTCTTCACTGGTTGACCTTTTCTCGTGGCAACAGGTCACAAATCTTGCTGCTGTGATGGCACACTGTGGAATTTCACCCAGTAGATATGGGAGTTTATCAAAGTTTGATTTGTTTTCTAATTCTTCATGTAATCATTGGGAATTATGTATCTGTAATGTGGTCATACATTTGGCAGGAGGTTAGGGAGTGCAGCTCAGTTTCCACCTCATTTTGTGCGGCCTTTCTCAATAGCAAGGCTATGCTCACTGAGTCTGTACATAGTCAAGTGTTTTCTTAATTTAGGGTCAGTCACAGTGGTCAGATATTCTGCCACTGTGACAAAAACCATTTCAACAATTTTACTGAGTTACAATTCATATCAGGAAATCAGCCGAAAGTAATAAATTAGGTCCCAGTCTATGGATTTCACATGACAGGGGCACAGCCATGGATGGGCCAGGAGGGCATAGGCCCACCCACTGGAGAACCTTCTCTCTCTCTCTCTCTCTCTCTCTCTCTCTCTCTCACTCTCTCTATCTCTGTCTCTCTCTCTTTCTGCTGAAAGAACAGCTAGTTCTGCAATTTTATTTCATCATCAATTTCTGCCATTATATCCTATGACCGAAAAGAGAGGGATCACCAGCCTCGACAGGGACCACAAGCCTCATTTTGAATGGAAATATCTACTTGAACGAGTCAGAGGCGCAGGACATACTTCTCACCCCGGACCAGCTCCTGAGATTCTAAAAAGGAAAAGGCGGCGTAAGATGTGTTATCTGCCGAAACATCCTCTACCTCTCCATTCGAATGGCGAATGTACAATCACTGGAGAACAACCTGGATGAACTCCGTTAGAGACTCTCCTACCAATGGGACCTAAAGAACTGTAGTATCTCGGAGTCGTGGCTGAAGACCTGGAGAATAGACTGGATGAGCTCCATATGGAGACTTTCCTACCAACGGGACCTAAAGAAAGTATCTCGGAGTCGCTGTAGCCCTATTATATATACTATTTAACAAGCAAGTTTTCATCTATCTGTCTATATACAACCACAAAGCGATGCTCCCACTAAGACTGCACTCAATGAGCTGTATAGCGCCAAAAACAATGGAATGTTGTGATTTTAAAGATATCTAGATCACCGTTACAAAACCTATAGAAACGAATACAATGTTTTCCCCTCGCCCTCCATTTGGTAAATCTGACCATAACTCCTGATAATATCCTCCTGATTTCCTGCTTACAATCAAAAAACTCAAACAGGAAGTAACAGACGACAATCTCAACATACATCCTACAGGATAGAACAGCGGCGTCTGGTAAGACAAGGTATGTATTTTTTGTAAATTTGTAAACAACAGCTGGTGCACGAAGGAAGTCTTGCTCGCCCGAGGTAGAGTTTCTCATGACCATCTGTAGATGAGAGTTTTCATTTGTTTTCTTTGTAGCTGTTTACACCACCACAGTCAGAGCATTGAATGAGTTTCACCAATAGCAAACAAGTAAACGCTCCTCCGGAGGCGGCGCTCCTAGTGGCCGGGGAATTTAATGCAGGGAAATTTAAATCAGTTTTGCCAAATTTCTATCAGCATGTTAAATGTGCAACCAAAGGAAAATAACTCTGGACCACCTATACTCCACACACAGAGAAACATACAAAGTTCTCCCTCGCCCTCCATTTGGCAAATCTGACCATAACTCTATCCTCCTGATTCCCCAAAATTAAAGCAGGAAGCACCAGTGACTCGGTCTATAAAAAAGTGGTCATACAGGACTGTTTTGCAGCACAGACTGGAATATGTTCCGGGATTCCTCCATCTATACAAGGCGGTGTCACAGACTGGAATATGTTCCTCCATCTATATAAGGCGGTGTCACAGACTGGAATATGTTCCTCCATCTATACAAGGCGGTGTCACAGACTGGAATATGTTCCTCCATCTATTACAAGGCGGTGTCACAGACAGGAATATGTTCCTCCATCTATACAAGGCGGTGTCACAGACTGGAATATGTTCCTCCATCTATACAAGGCGGTGTCACAGACTGGAATATGTTCCTCCATCTATACAAGGCGGTGTCACAGACTGGAATATGTTCCTCCATCTATACAAGGCGGTGTCACAGACAGGAATATGTTCCTCCATCTATACAAGGCGGTGTCACAGACTGGAATATGTTCCTCCATCTATACAAGGCGGTGTCACAGACTGGAATATGTTCCTCCATCTATACAAGGCGGTGTCACAGACTGGAATATGTTCCTCCATCTATACAAGGCGGTGTCACAGACAGGAATATGTTCCTCCATCTATACAAGGCGGTGTCACAGACTGGAATATGTTCCTCCATCTATACAAGGCGGTGTCACAGACTGGAATATGTTCCTCCATCTATACAAGGTGGTGTCACAGACTGGAATATGTTCCTCCATCGATACAAGGCGGTGGCACAGACTGGAATATGTTCCTCCATCTATACAAGGCGGTGTCACAGTCTCCATATTTTGTTCTTTGCGTGTTGTATTTTTCTCTCTGAATTTCACTTTATTCCAGGGCCTTCAGAAAGTATTCATACCCCTTCACTTATTCCATATTTGTTGTGTTACAGCCTGAATTAAAACATTATTAAATGTGACAGACCGCCTTGATTCGGTCTTATAAAGAAACATTTGAAATTGTGTTTTTTACATTGGATAAAAGTAGAGACTCAGAGCTACAAAATGGTATATCATACACTGTATTTGAGGAACAATGGGAAAGTAATTCTGCTTTGAAAGTTGATCAACTTTGCCTTTGAATATTTCATTTCTACTGGAGCGCCTTCTTTGTCTACACCCATTCAGCATCGTTCATCTTAAGCTTTAGACCCCACTCAAACTCTGACCATTTTACTCTCCCTAACAGAGCTGGCACCCTCAGACAAGAGTGCTCTGAAATCGGATTAGATGGGCAGACTGAATTTACGAACACACCCGAAATGAATACTTACATAATGGAGTCTTTTGTTTAGACAATTAACCATAATCCTGACTCATGATGTTACTACCCTGCATGAATCTGTAGGTAACTAACCAACCAGGTTCAATGTTAGCCAAGCAAATGGCTCTGAGATACAAATAATAAGATCATACAAGTAATGTTAGCTAGCGAGCCAGCTAACAGTACACTTTAACTTAAAAGGAAACCACTTTCTTTCAAAATTAGAAACATGGAATTTCTGAAAATGTAGCTAGCTAGACTATCTCACCCATATACACGATGGATGGACGTGTCTCCTGTCACGGACGCCATGGTTACCCTTAGTTTGAAGATGTAATCCAGAGACATGTGTTTTCTTCATCTCCTTAGTCTCATCTCTAATTCCACTGATTTCAAAACTGAGTTTTTTTTGAGTCCAGAAAGTGGAGAGAAAACACTTACGCAGTTCTATTACGCAGGATTAAATTTAACAATTTTATTCGTATTTACAGATGGCAGACACGTTTGTTATTAAGGCACATGAAAGATCACATGTTCCAGGAGGCATTTCTGCCGAAAAATGCATTTTGATTTAAAAAAAAGTTTACGTTCAAATGGCTCTCCTGTGAAGTAGTGACGCGCGACATAGTTTCCTGAAACTAAATAACTAAATAAATGCTCTTTATTTTACCCAATAAGTTCCCTTCTTTGCAAAGCATTGGAAAACCTCCCTGGTCTTTGTGGTTGAATCTGTGTTTGAAATTCACTGATCGACCGAGGGGACCTTACAGATAATTGTATATGTGGTGTAAAGAGATTAGGTAGTCATTCCAAAAATCTGGTTAAACACTATTATGCAACTTATAATGTGACGTGTTTAGTAAATATTTACTCCTGAACTTATTTAGGCCCATAACAAAAGGGTTGAATATTTTTTGACTCAAGACATTTCAGCTTTTAATGTTTAATTCATTTGTATAACATTTTACAAAACGTAATTCCACTTTGACATTAGAGGGACCAGTGTAAACAAATATAAATGTAATCAATTTAAAATCAATAATTAAAAACAATAATAAATACCAGATGCCACACCATCCAAATCAGTATGTGATTTCCATCGGTGTCTGAGGACGTGGAGACCAGTCACTATTTATGTTATTTTATTTACATTTTTATTTAACCTTTATTTAACCAGGTAGGCTAGTGAGAACACCTTTATTTAACCAGGTAGGCTAGTTGAGAACACTTTATTTAAACCAGGTTAGGCTAGTTGAGAACACCTTTATTTAACCAGGTAGGCTAGTTGAGAACACCTTTATTAAACCAGGTAGGGCTAGTTGAGAACACCTTTATTTAACCAGGTAGGCTAGTTGAGAACACCTTTATTTAACCAGGTAGGCTATTTGAGAACACCTTTATTTAACCAGGTAGGCTATTTGAGGAACACCTTTATTTAACCAGGTAGGCTAGTTGAGAACACCTTTATTTAACCAGGTAGGCTAGTTGAGAACAACTTTATTTAACCAGGTAGGCAAGTTGAGAACACCTTTATTTAACCAGGTAGGGCCAGTTGAGAACACCTTTATTTAACCAGGTAGGCTAGTTGAGAACACCTTTATTAACCAGGTAGGCCAGTTGAGAACACCTTTATTTAACCAGGTAGGCTAGTTGAGAACACCTTTATTTAACCAGGTAGGCTAGTTGAGAACACCTTTATTTAACCAGGTAGGCTAGTTGAGAACACCTTTATTTAACCAGGTAGGCTAGTTGAGAACACCTTTATTTAACCAGGTAGGCTAGTTGAGAACACCTTTATTTAACCAGGTAGGCTAGTTGAGAACACCTTTATTTAACCAGGTAGGCTAGTTGAGAACACCTTTATTTAACCAGGTAGGCTAGTTGAGAACACCTTTATTAACCAGGTAGGCTAGTTGAGAACAACCTTTATTTAACCAGGTAGGCTAGTTGAGAACACCTTTATTTAACCAGGTAGGCTAGTTGAGAACACCTTTATTTAACCAGGTAGGCTAGTTGAGAACACCTTTATTTAACCAGGTAGGCTAGTTGAGAACACCTTTATTTAACCAGGTAGGCTAGTTGAGAACACCTTTATTTAACCAGGTAGGCCAGTTGAGAACACCTTTATTTAACCAGGTAGGCCTAGTTGAGAACACCTTTATTTAACCAGGTAGGCTAGTTGAGAACACCTTTATTTAACCAGGTAGGCTAGTTGAGAACACCTTTATTTAACCAGTAGGGCTAGTACCAGGTAGGCTAGTTGAGAACACCTTTATTTAACCAGGTAGGCTAGTTGAGAACACCTTTATTTAACCAGGTAGGCTAGTTGAGAACACCTTTATTTAACCAGGTAAGTTCTCATTTGCAACTGCGACCTGGCAAGATAAAGTATAGCAGTGTGAACAGACAACACAGAGTTACACATGGAGTAAACAATTAACAAGTCAATAACACAGTAGAAAAAAAGGAGTCTATATACATTGTGTGCAAAAGGCATGAGGAGGTAGGCGAATAATTACAATTTTGCAGATTAACACTGGAGTGATAAATGATCAGATGGTCATGTACAGGTAGAGATATTGGTGTGCAAAGAGCAGAAAAGTAAATAAATAAAAACAGTATGGGGATGTGGTAGGTAAAAATGGGTGGGCTATTTACCGATAGACTATGTACAGCTGCAGCGATCGGTTAGCTGCTCAGATAGCAGATGTTTGAAGTTGGTGAGGGAGATAAAAGTCTCCAACTTCAGCAATTTTTGCAATTCGTTCCAGTCACAGGCAGCAGAGAACTGGAACGAAAGGCAGCCAAATGAGGTGTTGGCTTTAGGGATGATCAGTGAGATACACCTGCTGGAGCGCGTGCTACGGGTGGGTGTTGCCATCGTGACCAGTGAACTGAGATAAGGCGGAGCTTTACCTAGCATGGACTTGTAGATGACCTGGAGCCAGTGGGTCTGGCGACGAATATATAGCGAGGGCCAGCCGACTAGAGCATACAGGTCGCAGTGGTGGGTGGTATAAGGTGCTTTAGTGACAAAACGGATGGCACTGTGATAAACTGCATCCAGTATGCTGAGTAGAGTGTTGGAAGCAATTTTGTAGATGACATCGCCGAAGTCGAGGAACGGTAGGATAGTCAGTTTTGATAGGGTAAGTTTGGCGGTGTGAGTGAAGGAGGCCTTGTTGCGGAATAGAAAGCCGACTCTAGATTTGATTTTTGATTGGAGATGTTTGATATGAGTCTGGAAGGAGAGTTTACAGTCTAGCCAGACACCTAGGTACTTATAGATGTCCACATATTCAAGGTCGGACCATCCAGGGTGGTGATGCTAGTCAGGCGTGCGGGTGCAGGCAGCGAACGGTTGAAAAGCATGCATTTGGTTTTACTAGCGTTTAAGAGCAGTTGGAGGCCACGGAAGGAGTGTTGTATGGCATTGAAGCTCGTTTGGAGGTTAGATAGCACAGTGTCCAAGGACGGGCCGGAAGTATATAGAATGGTGTCGTCTGCGTAGAGGTGGATCAGGGAAATCGCCCGCAGCAAGAGCAACATCATTGATATATACAGTGAAAAGAGTCGGCCCGAGAATTGAACCCTGTGGCACCCCCCTAGAGACTGCCAGAGGACCGGACAGCATGCCCTCCGATTTGAGATACTGAACTCTGTCTGCAAAGTAGTTGGTGAACCAGGCAAGGCAGTCATCAGAAATACCGAGGCTACTGAGTCTGCCGATAAGAATATGGTGATTGACAGAGTCGAAAGCCTTGGCATGGTCGATGAAGACGGCTGCACAGTACTGTCTTTTATCGATGGCGGTTATGATATCTTTTAGTACCTTGAGCGTGGCTGAGGTGCACCCGTGACCGGCTCGGAAACCAGATTGCACAGCGGAGAAGGTACGGTGGGATTCGAGATGGTCAGTGACCTGTTTGTTGACTTGGCTTTCGAAGACCTTAGATAGGCAGGGCAGGATGGATATAGGTCTGTAACAGTTTGGGTCCAGGGTGTCTCCCCCTTTGAAGAGGGGGATGACTGCGGCAGCTTTCCAATCCTTGGGGATCTCAGGCGATATGAAAGAGAGGTTGAACAGGCTGGTAATAGGGGTTGCGACAATGGCGGCGGATAGTTTCAGAAATAGAGGGTCCAGATTGTCAAGCCCAGCTGATTTGTACGGGTCCTGGTTTTGCAGCTCTTTCAGAACATCTGCTATCTGGATTTGGGTAAAGGAGAACCTGGAGAGGCTTGGGCGAGTAGCTGCGGGGAGGGGCGGAGCTGTTGCCCGAGGTTGGAGTAGCCAGGCGGAAGGCATGGCCAGCCGTTGAGAAATGCATGTTGAAGTTTTCGATAATCATGGATTTATCGGTGGTGACCGTGTTACCTAGCCTCAGTGCAGTGGGCAGCTGGGAGGAGGTGCTCTTGTTCTCCATGGACTTCACAGTGTCCCAGAACTTTTTGGAGTTGGAGCTACAGGATGCAAATTTCTGCCTGAAGAAGCTGGCCTTAGCTTTCCTGACTGACTGCGTGTATTGGTTCCTGACTTCCCTGAACAGTTGCATATCGCGGGGACTATTCGATGCATTTGCAGTCCGCCACAGGATGTTTTTGCGCTGGTCGAGGGCAGTCAGGTCTGGAGTGAACCAAGTATCTGTTCTTAGTTCGGCATTTTTTGAACGGAGCATGCTTATCTAAAATGGTGAGGAACTTTTATAGAATGACCAGGCATCCTCAACTGACGGGATGAGGTCAATGTCCTTCCAGGATACCCGGGCCAGGTCGATTAGAAAGGCCTGCTCACAGAAGTGTTTTAGGGAGCGTTTGACAGTGATGAGGGATGGTCGTTTGACTGCGGCTCCGTAGCGGATACAGGCAATGAGGCAGTGATCGCTGAGATCCTGGTTGAAGACAGCGGAGGTGTATTTGGAGGGCCAGTTGCTCAGGATGACGTCTATGAGGTTGCCCTTGTTTGACAGATTTAGGATTGTACCTGGTGGGTTCCTTGATGATTTGTGTGAGATTGAGGGCATCTAGCTTAGATTGTAGGACTGCCGAGGTGTTAAGCATATCCCAGTTTAGGTCACCTAACAGAACAAACTCTGAAGCTAGATGGGGGGCGATCAATTCACAAATGGTGTCCAGGGCACAGCTATGGGCAACAGTGAGCGCTGCTACCTTCAAGTATAGTCGTTTTCGGGTTTTGATGAAGGTCTCTGATATGAAACTGTGAGATGTGGAATAAAGGGCGCAAATACTTTCTGATACTTTCAAATACTTTCTGAACCGTAAGTAAGCATTTCACTGTCCGTCCATCCGTCCGTCTATCCGTCTGTCCGTCTGTCCGTCTGTCCGCCTGTCCGCCTGTCCGTCTGCCTGTCTGCCTGTCTGCCCGTCTGTCTGTCTGTCTGTCTGCTCACCTACTCTGCGTCTCACAAAGAAACAGCGGTTAGAACCAAAAATCTCAAATTAGGATCATCAGTCAGGACAGATTTCCACCGGTGTCCATTGCTCGTGTCCTTTAGTAGTGGTTTCTTTGCAGCAATTCGATCATGAAGGTCTGAAACACTCAGACCCTCACTGAGTGGATCATCGCCAGATGTTCTGGACTGTGGCCCGTCGTTGGAGGTTCCGGACAGTGGCCCGTCGTTGGAGGTTCCGGACTGTGGCCCGTCGTTGGAAGTTCCGGACTGTGGCCTGTCCTTGGAGGTTCCGGACTGTGGCCCGTCGTTGGAGGTTCCGGACTGTGGCCCGTCGTTGGAGGTTCCGGACTGTTGCCCGTCGTTGGAGGTTCCGTTCCGTGAACTGTCGCTGGAAGCTCTGGACTGGGTACTGTCCCCGGACGCTCTGGACTGGGTAATGTCGCCGGACGCTCTGGACTGCCGAGGCCTGGTGCGTGGTGCCGGCACTGGTGTTACCGGGCTGGGGTCAAGCACCTCAGGGTGAGTGCAGTGAGCAGGAGTAGGACGTACTGGACTGTGGAGGCGTACGTACTGGAGGTCTGGAATGTAGAGCTGACACAACCCGTCCTGGCTGGATGTTTATTTTCTGGCACAGGATGCACTGGGCTGTGCAGACTCACCGGCGACACAGTACGCAGAGCCGGCGCAGGATATCCTGGTCAAAAAGAAGTATACTGGAGACCAAGAGCGCTGAGCCGGCACCATCCTTTCTGGCT
>NC_034182.2:42494714-42509714 GCF_002021735.2 Oncorhynchus kisutch
TCTCTCCCCCTCTCTCTCTCTCTCCTATTGCCCTCTCTCTCTCCCCCTCTCTCTCTCTCCTATTGCCCTCTCTCTCTCTCTCTCTCCCCCTCTCTCTCTCTCCTATTGCCCTCTCTCTCTCCCCCTCTCTCTCTCTCCTATTGCCCCTCTCTCCTCTCTTCTCCCCCCTCTTCTCCTTCTCCTTTTTTCCCTTCCTAATTTTGCCCCCTCTCTCTCATCCCCCCCTCTCTCTCTCTCCTATGCCCCTCTCTCATCTCTCTCTCATCCCCCTCTCCTCTCTCTCCTATTGCCCTCTCTCTCTCCCCCTCTCTCTCTCTCCTATTGCCCTCTCTCTCCTATTGCCCTCTCTCTCCCTCTCTCTCTCTCTCTCTCTCTCTCTCTCTCCCCCTCTCTCTCTTCCTATTGCCCTCTCTCTCCCTCTCTTCTCTCTCTCTCCCTCCTCTCTCTCTCTCTCTCTCTCTCTCTCTCTCTCCCCCTCTCTCTCTCTCCTATTGCCCTCTCTCTCTCTCTCTCTCTCTCCTATTGCCCTCTCTCTCTCTCTATTGCCCTCTCTCTCTCTCCCTCTCTCTCTCCCCCTCTCTCTCTCTCCCTCTCTTTCTTCCTTGTCCATTTTTGGGTGACTGACAATAATACAATTAAACGATCATCTAGTGTTTAGCGAAAATAACAACACAATGTCAAATACAGGTCAATTAATTAACATCCAATCACATTAACCGTTACTCATCCAATCGCATTAACCGTTACTCATCCAATCACATTAACCGTTACTCATCCAATCACATTAACCGTTACTCATCCAATCACATTAACCGTTGCTCATCCAATCACATTAACCGTTACTTATCCAATCACATTAACCGTTACTCATCCAATCACATTAACCGTTACTCATCCAATCACATTAACAGTTACTCATCCAATCACATTAACCGTTACTCATCCAATCACATTCACCGTTACTCATCCAATCACATTAACCGTTACTCATCCAATCACATTAACCGTTACTCTCTCGTGGAAATTCCACTAACAGTCCGTATGTAGCCAAATGTAGCTGCTTCTCGTTCCGTTGGCTCCAAAATGTATTAATTATAAAAGTAAGGCGTCCATAGAGACACAAACCAGCTCTACTGGTAGTACTGCTGCTACCACCAGTACTACACCTGTCAACGACCCAGCTCTACTGGTAGTACTGCTGCTACCACCAGTACTACACCTGTCAACGACCCAGCTCTACTGGTAGTACTGCTGCTACCACCAGTACTACACCTGTCAACGACCCAGCTCTACTGGTATTACTGCTGCTACCACCGGTAATACACCTGTCAACGACACAAGTTGTTCTGCTTCCACGACCACATCCAATGCTAACATCAGTAATTCTACATTTGTTGTTAGCCCAGCTAGCATGGACACTGACAGTTGTGAATCCGATGTAGTTGAAGAGCTACTGCCCCCCTTACCTGGGAAAGCACCAAGCTACTGCCCCCCCTTACCTGGGAAAGCACCAAGCACTGCCCCCCTTACCTGGGAAAGCACCAAGCTACTGCCCCCTTACCTGGGAAAGCACCAAGCTACTGCCCCCTTACCTGGGAAAGCACCAAGCTACTGTCCCCTTACCTGGGAAAGCACCAAGCTACTGTCCCCCTTACCTGGGAAAGCACCAAGCTACTGTCCCCCTTACCTGGGAAAGCACCAAGCTACTGCCCCCTTACCTGGGAAAGCACCAAGCTACTGCCCCCTTACCTGGGAAAGCACCAAGCTACTGCCCCCTTACCTCGGAAAGCACCAAGCTACTGCCCCCTTACCTGGGAAAGCACCAAGCTAATGTCCCCTTACCTGGGAAAGCACCAAGCTACTGCCCCCCTTACCTGGTAAAGCACCAAGCTACTGCCCCCTTACCTGGGAAAGCACCAAGCTACTGCCCCCTTACCTGGGAAAGCACCAAGCTACTGCCCCCTTACCTGGGAAACCACCAAGCTACTGTCCCCTTACCTGGGAAAGCACCAAGCTACTGTCCCCCGTACCTGGGAAAGCACCAAGCTACTGCCCCCTTACCTGGGAAAGCACCCAGCTACTGCCCCCTTACCTGGGAAAGCACCAAGCTACTGCCCCCTTACCTGGGAAAGCACCAAGCTACTGTCCCCTTTCTTGGGAAAGCACCAAGCTACTGCCCCCTTACCTGGGAAAGCACCCAGCTACTGCCCCCTTACCTGGGAAAGCACCAAGCTACTTCCCCCTTACCTGGGAAAGCACCAAGCTACTGCCCCCTTACCTGGGAAAGCACCAAGCTACTGCCCCCTTACCTGGGAAAGCACCAAGCTACTGCCCCCTTACCTGGGAAAGCACCCAGCTACTGCCCCCTTACCTGGGAAAGCACCAAGCTACTGCCCCCTTACCTGGGAAAGCACCAAGCTACTGCCCCCTTACCTGGGAAAGCACCAAGCTACTGCCCCCTTACCTGGGAAAGCACCAAGCTACTGCCCCCTTACCTGGGAAAGCACCAAGCTACTGCCCCCTTACCTGGGAAAGCACCAAGCTACTGCCCCCTTACCTGGGAAAGCACCAAGCTACTGCCCCCTTACCTGGGAAAGCACCAAGTTACTGCCCCCTTACCTGGGAAAGCACCAAGCTACTGCCCCCTTACCTGGGAAGCACCAAGCTACTGCAAGCTACTGCCCCCTTACCTGGGAAAGCACCAAGCTACTGCCCCCTTACCTGGGAAAGCACCAAGCTACTGCCCCCTTACCTGGGGAAAGCACCCAACAACAGACAGGGACGTTGAACCATCGCAGAAGAGCAAATACGATGAGAACTACATTGATTTGGGGTTCACTTATATTGGGAGTAGTGCCTTTCCTCAGCCACAGTGTGTTATATGTGCTACAGTACTATCTCACAACTCGATGAAACCTTCACTCTTGGCGCAGACATTTAGAAACAAAACATGGCAATTTGAAAAATAAGTCACGGGAGGTTTTTGAGCGAGAATATAGACGACTTTGAGTAGTAAGACATGTATAAAAGAAACAGACACCATTCATAAGAAGGGACTGGAAGTGTCTTATATGGTGAGCTGGCTGGGACAGGCAAGCCCCATACTATTGTGGAGGAGTGGCTAGGACAGGCAAGCCCCATACTATTGTGGAGGAGTGGCTAGGACAGGCAAGCCCCATACTATTGTGGAGGACTGGCTGGGACAGGCAAGCCCCATACTATTGTGGAGGACTAGCTGGGACAGGCAAGCCCCATGCTATTGTTGAGAACTTAACTATTCCTGCTACCGCGGATATTGCTTGGGACAATACTGGGGGAAAAGGCCCCCAAAAGACTATACAGACAACCCCTCCATCAAACAACACTGTTTCACGACGCATCAGTGACATGGCAGATGATGTTTTGAAACAATTACTGCTTTGCATACAAGCCTGTGAATTATCTGTGTTACAGCTGGATGAGTCAACAGACTTGGTGGCGGGCCTGGCACAGCTCCTGGTATATGTCTGTTATATTTATGGGGGGTCAATTAAGGAAGACATCCTCTTCTATAAACCACTGGAAACCAGGACAACAAGAGGAGGATATTTTTTAAGTACTGGAAAGCTTTGTGACATCAAAATGACTTTGGTGTTCAAGATGTGTTGGTATCTGTACTGATGGAGCAAAAGCCATGACAGGGAGACATAGTGGAGTGGTAACACGCGTGCAAGCAGTTGCTCCCGACGCCACTTGGGTCCACAGCAGTATCCACCGAGAGGCTCTTGGGTAAACTGCAGCATCCACCGAGAGGCTCTTGGGTACACTGCAGTATCCACCGAGAGGCTCTTGGGTAAACTGCAGCATCCACCTAGAGGCTCTTGGGTAAACTGCAGCATCCACCTAGAGGCTCTTGGGTAAACTGCAGCATCCACCTAGAGGCTCTTGGGTAAACTGCAGCATCCACCTAGAGACTCTTGGGTAAACTGCAGCATCCACCGAGAGGCTCTTGGGTAAACTGCAGCATCCAGCTAGAGGCTCTTGGGTAAACTGCAGCATCCACCTAGAGACTCTTGGGTAAACTGCAGCATCCACCGAGAGGCTATTGGGTAAACTGCAGCATCCACCTAGAGGCTCTTGGGTAAACTGCAGCATCCACCGAGAGGCTCTTGGGTAAACTGCAGCATCCACCTAGAGGCTCTTGGGTAAATTGCAGCATCCACCTAGAGGCTCTTGGGTAAACTGCAGCATCCACCTAGAGGCTCTTGGGTAAACTGCAGCATCCACCGAGGGGCTCTTGGGTACACTACAGCATCCAGCTAGAGGCTCTTGGGTAAACTGCAGCATCCAGCTAGAGGCTCTTGGGTAAACTGCAGCATCCACCTAGAGACTCTTGGGTAAACTGCAGCATCCACCGAGAGGCTCTTGGGTAAACTGCAGCATCCACCGAGAGGCTCTTGGGTAAACTGCAGCATCCACCGAGAGACTCTTGGGTAAATTGCAGCATCCACCGAGAGGCTCTTGGGTAAACTGCAGCATCCAGCTAGAAGCTCTTGGGTAAACTGCAGCATCCACCGAGAGGCTCTTGGGTAAACTGCAGCATCCAGCTAGAGGCTCTTGGGTAAACTGCAGCATCCACCGAGAGGCTCTTGGGTAAACTACAGCATCCACCTAGAGACTCTTGGGTAAACTGCAGCATCCACCTAGAGGCTCTTGGGTAAACTGCAGCATCCACCTAGAGGCTCTTGGGTAAACTGCAGCATCCACCGAGAGGCTCTTGGGTAAACTGCAGCATCCACCTAGAGGCTCTTGGGTAAACTGCAACATCCACCTAGAGGCTCTTGGGTAAACTGCAGCATCCACCTAGAGGCTCTTGGGTAAACTGCAGCATCCACCTAGAGGCTCTTGGGTAAACTGCAGCATCCACCGAGAGGCTCTTGGGTAAACTGCAGCATCCACCTAGAGGCTCTTGGGTAAACTGCAGCATCCACCTAGAGGCTCTTGGGTAAACTGCAGCATCCAGCTAGAGGCTCTTGGGTAAACTGCAGCATCCACCGAGAGGCTCTTGGGTAAACTGCAGCATCCACCGAGAGGCTCTTGGGTAAACTGCAGTATCCACCTAGAGGCTTTTGGGTAAACTGCAGCATCCACCTAGAGGCTCTTGGGTAAACTGCAGCATCCACCTAGAGGCTCTTGGGTAAACTGCAGCATCCACCGAGGGGCTCTTGGGTACACTACAGCATCCAGCTAGAGGCTCTTGGGTAAACTGCAGCATCCAGCTAGAGGCTCTTGGGTAAACTGCAGCATCCACCTAGAGACTCTTGGGTAAACTGCAGCATCCACCGAGAGGCTCTTGGGTAAACTGCAGCATCCACCGAGAGACTCTTGGGTAAACTGCAGCATCCACCGAGAGGCTCTTGGGGAAAACTGCAGCATCCAGCTAGAGGCTCTTGGGTAAACTGCAGCATCTACCGAGAGGCTCTAGGGTAAACTGCAGCATCCACCGAGAGACTCTTGGGTAAACTGCAGCATCCACTGAGAGGCTCTTGGGTAAACTGCAGCATCCAGCTAGAGGCTCTTGGGTAAACTGCAGCATCCACCGAGAGGCTCTTGGGTAAACTGCAGCATCCAGCTAGAGGCTCTTGGGTAAACTGCAGCATCCACCGAGAGGCTCTTGGGTAAACTACAGCATCCACCTAGAGACTCTTGGGTAAACTGCAGCATCCACCTAGAGGCTCTTGGGTAAACTGCAGCATCCACCTAGAGGCTCTTGGGTAAACTGCAGCATCCACCGAGAGGCTCTTGGGTAAACTGCAGCATCCACCTAGAGGCTCTTGGGTAAACTGCAACATCCACCTAGAGGCTCTTGGGTAAACTGCAGCATCCACCTAGAGGCTCTTGGGTAAACTGCAGCATCCACCTAGAGGCTCTTGGGTAAACTGCAGCATCCACCGAGAGGCTCTTGGGTAAACTGCAGCATCCACCTAGAGGCTCTTGGGTAAACTGCAGCATCCACCTAGAGGCTCTTGGGTAAACTGCAGCATCCAGCTAGAGGCTCTTGGGTAAACTGCAGCATCCACCGAGAGGCTCTTGGGTAAACTGCAGCATCCACCGAGAGGCTCTTGGGTAAACTGCAGTATCCACCTAGAGGCTTTTGGGTAAACTGCAGCATCCACCTAGAGGCTCTTGGGTAAACTGCAGCATCCACCTAGAGGCTCTTGGGTAAACTGCAGCATCCACCGAGGGGCTCTTGGGTACACTACAGCATCCAGCTAGAGGCTCTTGGGTAAACTGCAGCATCCAGCTAGAGGCTCTTGGGTAAACTGCAGCATCCACCTAGAGACTCTTGGGTAAACTGCAGCATCCACCGAGAGGCTCTTGGGTAAACTGCAGCATCCACCGAGAGACTCTTGGGTAAACTGCAGCATCCACCGAGAGGCTCTTGGGTAAACTGCAGCATCCAGCTAGAGGCTCTTGGGTAAACTGCAGCATCCACCTAGAGACTCTTGGGTAAACTGCAGCATCCACCGAGAGGCTCTTGGGTAAACTGCAGCATCCACCGAGAGGCTCTTGGGTAAACTGCAGCATCTACCGAGAGGCTCTTGGGTAAACTGCAGCATCCACCGAGAGACTCTTGGGTAAACTGCAGCATCCACTGAGAGGCTCTTGGGTAAACTGCAGCATCCAGCTAGAGGCTCTTGGGTAAACTGCAGCATCCACCGAGAGGCTCTTGGGTAAACTGCAGCATCCAGCTAGAGGATCTTGGGTAAACTGCAGCATCCACCTAGAGGCTCTTGGGTAAACTGCAGCATCCACGCAGAGGCTCTTGGGTAAACTGCAACTGCAGCATCCACCTAGAGGCTCTTGGGTAAACTGCAGCATCCACCGAGAGGCTCTTGGGTAAACTACAGCATCCACCTAGAGACTCTTGGGTAAACTGCAGCATCCACCGAGAGGCTCTTGGGTAAACTGCAGCATCCACCTAGAGGCTTTTGGGTAAACTGCAGCATCCACCGAGAGGCTCTTGGGTAAACTGCAGCATCCACCTAGAGGCTCTTGGGTAAACTGCAACATCCACCTAGAGGCTCTTGGGTAAACTGCAGCATCCACCTAGAGGCTCTTGGGTAAACTGCAGCATCCACCGAGAGGCTCTTGGGGTAAACTGCAGCATCCACCTAGAGGCTCTTGGGTAAACTGCAGCATCCACCTAGAGGCTCTTGGGTAAATTGCAGCATCCACCTAGAGGCTCTTGGGTAAACTGCAGCATCCACCGATGGGCTATTGGGTACACTACAGCATCCACTGAGAGGCTCTTGGGTAAACTGCAGCATCCAGCTAGAGGCTCTTGGGTAAACTGCAGCATCCCCCTAGAGACTCTTGGGTAAACTGCAGCATCCACCGAGAGGCTCTTGGGTAAACTGCAGCATCCACCTAGAGGCTCTTGGGTAAACTGCAGCATCCACCTAGAGGCTCTTGGGTAAACTGCAGCATCCACCTAGAGACTCTTGGGTAAACTGCAGCATCCACCGAGAGGCTCTTGGGTAAACTGCAGCATCCAGCTAGAGGCTCTTGGGTAAACTGCAGCATCCACCTAGAGACTCTTGGGTAAACTGCAGCATCCACCGAGAGGCTATTGGGTAAACTGCAGCATCCACCTAGAGGCTCTTGGGTAAACTGCAGCATCCACCGAGAGGCTCTTGGGTAAACTGCAGCATCCACCTAGAGGCTCTTGGGTAAACTGCAGCATCCACCGAGGGGCTCTTGGGTACACTACAGCATCCAGCTAGAGGCTCTTGGGTAAACTGCCAGCATCCAGCTAGAGGCTCTTGGGTAAACTGCAGCATCCACCTAGAGACTCTTGGGTAAACTGCAGCATCCACCTAGAGGCTCTTGGGTAAACTGCAGCATCCACCGAGAGGCTCTTGGGTAAACTGCAGCATCCACCGAGAGGTCTTGGGTAAACTGCAGCATTCCACCGAGAGACTCTTGGGTAAACTGCAGCATCCACCGAGAGGCTCTTGGGTAAACTGCAGCATCCAGCTAGAGGCTCTTGGGTAAACTGCAGCATCCACCGAGAGGCTCTTGGGTAAACTGCAGCATCCAGCTAGAGGCTCTTGGGTAAACTGCAGCATCCACCGAGAGGGTCTTGGGTAAACTACAGCATCCACCTAGAGACTCTTGGGTAAACTGCAGCATCCACCTAGAGGCTCTTGGGTAAACTGCAGCATCCACCTAGAGGCTCTTGGGTAAACTGCAGCATCCACCGAGAGGCTCTTGGGTAAACTGCAGCATCCACCTAGAGGCTCTTGGGTAAACTGCAACATCCACCTAGAGGCTCTTGGGTAAACTGCAGCATCCACCTAGAGGCTCTTGGGTAAACTGCAGCATCCACCTAGAGGCTCTTGGGTAAACTGCAGCATCCACCGAGAGGCTCTTGGGTAAACTGCAGCATCCACCTAGAGGCTCTTGGGTAAACTGCAGCATCCACCTAGAGGCTCTTGGGTAAACTGCAGCATCCACCGAGAGGCTCTTGGGTAAACTGCAGCATCCACCTAGAGGCTCTTGGGTAAACTGCAGCATCCACCTAGAGGCTCTTGGGTAAACTGCAGCATCCACCGAGGGCTCTTGGGTACACTACAGCATCCAGCTAGAGGCTCTTGGGTAAACTGCAGCATCCAGCTAGAGGCTCTTGGGTAAACTGCAGCATCCACCTAGAGACTCTTGGGTAAACTGCAGCATCTACCGAGAGGCTCTTGGGTAAACTGCAGCATCCACCGAGAGACTCTTGGGTAAACTGCAGCATCCACTGAGAGGCTCTTGGGTAAACTGCAGCATCCAGCTAGAGGCTCTTGGGTAAACTGCAGCATCCACCGAGAGGCTCTTGGGTAAACTGCAGCATCCAGCTAGAGGCTCTTGGGTAAACTGCAGCATCCACCTAGAGGCTCTTGGGTAAACTGCAGCATCCACCGAGAGGCTCTTGGGTAAACTGCAACTGCAGCATCCACCTAGAGGCTCTTGGGTAAACTGCAGCATCCACCGAGAGACTCTTGGGTAAACTGCAGCATCCACCGAGAGGCTCTTGGGTAAACTGCAGCATCCACCGAGAGGCTCTTGGGGTAAACTGCAGCATCTACCGAGAGGCTCTTGGGTAAACTGCAGCATCCACCGAGAGACTCTTGGGTAAACTGCAGCATCCACTGAGAGGCTCTTGGGTAAACTGCAGCATCCAGCTAGAGGCTCTTGGGTAAACTGCAGCATCCACCGAGAGGCTCTTGGGTAAACTGCAGCATCCACCTAGAGGCTTTTGGGTAAACTGCAGCATCCACCTAGAGGCTCTTGGGTAAACTGCAGCATCCACCTAGAGGCTCTTGGGTAAACTGCAGCATCCACCGAGGGGCTCTTGGGTACACTACAGCATCCAGCTAGAGGCTCTTGGGTAAACTGCAGCATCCAGCTAGAGGCTCTTGGGTAAACTGCAGCATCCACCTAGAGACTCTTGGGTAAACTGCAGCATCCACCGAGAGGCTCTTGGGTAAACTGCAGCATCCACCGAGAGGCTCTTGGGTAAACTGCAGCATCCACCGACAGGCTCTTGGGTAAACTGCAGCATCCAGCTAGAGGCTCTTGGGTAAACTGCAGCATCCACCTAGAGACTCTTGGGTAAACTGCAGCATCTACCGAGAGGCTCTTGGGTAAACTGCAGCATCCACCGAGAGACTCTTGGGTAAACTGCAGCATCCACTGAGAGGCTCTTGGGTAAACTGCAGCATCCAGCTAGAGGCTCTTGGGTAAACTGCAGCATCCACCGAGAGGCTCTTGGGTAAACTGCAGCATCCACCGAGAGGCTCTTGGGTAAACTGCAACTGCAGCATCCAGCTAGAGGCTCTTGGGTAAACTGCAGCATCCACCGAGAGGCTCTTGGGTAAACTACAGCATCCACCTAGAGACTCTTGGGTAAACTGCAGCATCCACCGAGATGCTCTTGGGTAAACTGCAGCATCCACCGAGAGGCTCTTGGGTAAACTGCAGCATCCACCTAGAGGCTCTTGGGTAAACTGCAACATCCACCTAGAGGCTCTTGGGTAAACTGCAGCATCCACCAGAGGCTCTTGGGTAAACTGCAGCATCCACCGAGAGGCTCTTGGGTAAACTGCAGCATCCACCTAGAGGCTCTTGGGTAAACTGCAGCATCCACCTAGAGGCTCTTGGGTAAATTGCAGCATCCACCTAGAGGCTCTTGGGTAAACTGCAGCATCCACCGATGGGCTCTTGGGTACACTACAGCATCCACTGAGAGGCTCTTGGGTAAACTGCAGCATCCAGCTAGAGGCTCTTGGGTAAACTGCAGCATCCACCTAGAGGCTCTTGGGTAAACTGCAGCATCCACCGAGAGGCTCTTGGGTAAACTGCAGCATCCACCTAGAGGCTCTTGGGTAAACTGCAGCATCCACCTAGAGGCTCTTGGGTAAATTGCAGCATCCACCTAGAGGCTCTTGGGTAAACTGCAGCATCCACCGATGGGCTCTTGGGTACACTACAGCATCCACTGAGAGGCTCTTGGGTAAACTGCAGCATCCAGCTAGAGGCTCTTGGGTAAACTGCAGCATCCCCCTAGAGACTCTTGGGTAAACTGCAGCATCCACCGAGAGGCTCTTGGGTAAACTGCAGCATCCACCTAGAGGCTCTTGGGTAAAACTGCAGCATCCACCTAGAGGCTCTTGGGTAAACTGCAGCATCCACCTAGAGACTCTTGGGTAAACTGCAGCATCCACCGAGAGGCTCTTGGGTAAACTGCAGCATCCAGCTAGAGGCTCTTGGGTAAACTGCAGCATCCACCTAGAGACTCTTGGGTAAACTGCAGCATCCACCGAGAGGCTATTGGGTAAACTGCAGCATCCACCTAGAGGCTCTTGGGTAAACTGCAGCATCCACCGAGAGGCTCTTGGGTAAACTGCAGCATCCACCTAGAGGCTCTTGGGTAAACTGCAGCATCCACCGAGGGGCTCTTGGGTACACTACAGCATCCAGCTAGAGGCTCTTGGGTAAACTGCAGCATCCAGCTAGAGGCTCTTGGGTAAACTGCAGCATCCACCTAGAGACTCTTGGGTAAACTGCAGCATCCACCTAGAGGCTCTTGGGTAACTGCAGCATCCACCGAGAGGCTCTTGGGTAAACTGCAGCATCCACCTAGAGGCTCTTGGGTAAACTGCAACATCCACCTAGAGGCTCTTGGGTAAACTGCAGCATCCACCTAGAGGCTCTTGGGTAAACTGCAGCATCCACCTAGAGGCTCTTGGGTAAACTGCAGCATCCACCGAGAGGCTCTTGGGTAAACTGCAGCATCCACCTAGAGGCTCTTGGGTAAACTGCAGCATCCACCTAGAGGCTCTTAGGTAAACTGCAGCATCCACCGAGAGGCTCTTGGGTAAACTGCAGCATCCACCTAGAGGCTCTTGGGTAAACTGCAGCATCCACCTAGAGGCTCTTGGGTAAACTGCAGCATCCACCGAGAGACTCTTGGGTAAACTGCAGCATCCACTGAGAGGCTCTTGGGTAAACTGCAGCATCCAGCTAGAGGCTCTTGGGTAAAACTGCAGCATCCACCTAGAGACTCTTGGGTAAACTGCAGCATCTACCGAGAGGCTCTTGGGTAAACTGCAGCATCCACCGAGAGACTCTTGGGTAAACTGCAGCATCCACTGAGAGGCTCTTGGGTAAACTGCAGCATCCAGCTAGAGGCTCTTGGGTAAACTGCAGCATCCACCGAGAGGCTCTTGGGTAAACTGCAGCATCCAGCTAGAGGCTCTTGGGTAAACTGCAGCATCCACCTAGAGGCTCTTGGGTAAACTGCAGCATCCACCGAGAGGCTCTTGGGTAAACTGCAACTGCAGCATCCACCTAGAGGCTTTGGGTAAACTGCAGCATCCACCGAGAGGCTCTTGGGTAAACTGCAGCATCCAGCTAGAGGCTCTTGGGTAAACTGCAGCATCCACCGAGAGGCTCTTGGGTAAACTGCAGCATCCAGCTAGAGGCTCTTGGGTAAACTGCAGCATCCACCGAGAGGCTCTTGGGTAAACTACAGCATCCACCTAGAGACTCTTGGGTAAACTGCAGCATCCACCTAGAGGCTCTTGGGTAAACTGCAGCATCCACCGAGAGGCTCTTGGGTAAACTGCAGCATCCACCTAGAGGCTCTTGGGTAAACTGCAACATCCACCTAGAGGCTCTTGGGTAAACTGCAGCATCCACCTAGAGGCTCTTGGGTAAACTGCAGCATCCACCTAGAGGCTCTTGGGTAAACTGCAGCATCCACCGAGAGGCTCTTGGGTAAACTGCAGCATCCACCTAGAGGCTCTTGGGTAAACTGCAGCATCCACCTAGAGGCTCTTGGGTAAACTGCAGCATCCAGCTAGAGGCTCTTGGGTAAACTGCAGCATCCACCGAGAGGCTCTTGGGTAAACTGCAGCATCCACCGAGAGGCTCTTGGGTAAACTGCAGCATCCACCTAGAGGCTTTTGGGTAAACTGCAGCATCCACCTAGAGGCTCTTGGGTAAACTGCAGCATCCACCTAGAGGCTCTTGGGTAAACTGCAGCATCCACCGAGGGGCTCTTGGGTACACTACAGCATCCAGCTAGAGGCTCTTGGGTAAACTGCAGCATCCAGCTAGAGGCTCTTGGGTAAACTGCAGCATCCACCTAGAGACTCTTGGGTAAACTGCAGCATCCACCGAGAGGCTCTTGGGTAAACTGCAGCATCCACCGAGAGGCTCTTGGGTAAACTGCAGCATCCACCGACAGGCTCTTGGGTAAACTGCAGCATCCAGCTAGAGGCTCTTGGGTAAACTGCAGCATCCACCTAGAGACTCTTGGGTAAACTGCAGCATCCACCGAGAGGCTCTTGGGTAAACTGCAGCATCCACCGAGAGGCTCTTGGGTAAACTGCAGCATCTACCGAGAGGCTCTTGGGTAAACTGCAGCATCCACCGAGAGACTCTTGGGTAAACTGCAGCATCCACTGAGAGGCTCTTGGGTAAACTGCAGCATCCAGCTAGAGGCTCTTGGGTAAACTGCAGCATCCACCGAGAGGCTCTTGGGTAAACTGCAGCATCCACCTAGAGGCTTTTGGGTAAACTGCAGCATCCACCTAGAGGCTCTTGGGTAAACTGCAGCATCCACCTAGAGGCTCTTGGGTAAACTGCAGCATCCACCGAGGGGCTCTTGGGTACACTACAGCATCCAGCTAGAGGCTCTTGGGTAAACTGCAGCATCCAGCTAGAGGCTCTTGGGTAAACTGCAGCATCCACCTAGAGACTCTTGGGTAAACTACAGCATCCACCTAGAGACTCTTGGGTAAACTGCAGCATCCACCGAGAGGCTCTTGGGTAAACTGCAGCATCCACCTAGAGACTCTTGGGTAAACTGCAGCATCCACCGAGAGGCTCTTGGGTAAACTGCAGCATCCACCTAGAGGCTCTTGGGTAAACTGCAACATCCACCTAGAGGCTCTTGGGTAAACTGCAGCATCCACCTAGAGGCTCTTGGGTAAACTGCAGCATCCACCGAGAGGCTCTTGGGTAAACTGCAGCATCCACCTAGAGGCTCTTGGGTAAACTGCAGCATCCACCTAGAGGCTCTTGGGTAAATTGCAGCATCCACCTAGAGGCTCTTGGGTAAACTGCAGCATCCACCGATGGGCTCTTGGGTACACTACAGCATCCACTGAGAGGCTCTTGGGTAAACTGCAGCATCCAGCTAGAGGCTCTTGGGTAAACTGCAGCATCCACCTAGAGACTCTTGGGTAAACTGCAGCATCCACCGAGAGGCTCTTGGGTAAACTGCAGCATCCACCGAGAGGCTCTTGGGTAAACTGCAGCATCTACCGAGAGGCTCTTGGGTAAACTGCAGCATCCACCGAGAGACTCTTGGGTAAACTGCAGCATCCACCGAGAGGCTCTTGGGTAAACTGCAGCATCCAGCTAGAGGCTCTTGGGTAAACTGCAGCATCCACCTAGAGACTCTTGGGTAAACTGCAGCATCCAGCTAGAGGCTCTTGGGTAAACTGCAGCATCCACCGAGAGGCTCTTGGGTAAACTGCAGCATCCACCGAGAGGCTCTTGGGTAAACTGCAACTGCAGCATCCACCTAGAGGCTCTTGGGTAAACTGCAGCATCCACCTAGAGGCTCTTGGGTAAACTGCAGCATCCACCTAGAGGCTCTTGGGTAAACTTGCCTGACCGCTTGAAAGACGTTTTGGCCACTGCATTGGCCTACGTTAGGTCACCGATCCCGTGGACACTGATCCCGTGGAAGGGACACCGATCCCGTGGAAGGGACACCGATCCCGTGGAAGGGACACCGATCCCGTGGAAGGGACACCGATCCCGAAGAAGGACGACACACAGGTCTTTCTATCATTGTATGATTTTTTTTTTGTGTAAAAATTAAATCAATCTTACGGACAAAATGTGATATAGTGAAGCTCTTGAGTGACTTGGGTTCGCAATTACGCAGGTACTTTCCTGAAACGGACGACACAAACAACTGGATTGGTTATCCCTTTCATGCCCTGGCTCCAGTCCCCTTAGCGATATCTGAACAGGAGAGCCTCATCGAAGTGTTTCTGTGAAAATGTAATTTAATCAGAAGCCACTGCCAGATTTCTGGATGGGGCTGCGCTCAGAGTATCCTGCCTTGGAAAATCACACTGTTAAGACACTGATGCCCTTTGCAACCATGTACCTATGTGAGAGTGGATTCTCGGCCCTCACTAGCATGAAAACTAAATACAGGCACATGAAAACTAAATACAGGCACCGACTGTGTGTGGGAAATGATTTAAGACTGAGACTCTCTCCAGTACAACATTGCAGAGTTATGTGCATCCTTTCAAGCACACCCTTCTCATTAACCTGTGGTGAGTTATTCACCTTTTTTGATGAACAAATAAGGTTTCATATGTAAGATGGATAAATAAAGAGCAAAATTATTAATTGTTATTATATTATTATTTGTGGTCCTAT
>NC_034182.2:42512214-42514714 GCF_002021735.2 Oncorhynchus kisutch
AGTACTATAGAGTAGAGTAGAGTTTAGTACATTACAGTACTATAGAGTAGAGTGTAGTACATTACAATACTATGCAGTAGAGTAGAGTGTAGTACATTACAGCACTATAGAGTAGAGTAGAGTGTAGTACATTATAATACTATACAGTAGATTAGAGTTTAGTACATTACAGTACTATACAGTAGAGTAGAGTAGAGTAGAGTAGAGTAGAGTAGGGTGTAGTACATTACAGTACTATACAGCAGAGTGGAGTGTAGTACATTACAGTACTATACAGTAGAGTAGAGTAGAGTAGAGTAGAGTAGAGTAGAGTAGAGTAGAGTAGAGTAGAGTAGAGTAGGGTGTAGTACATTACAGTACTATAGACTAGAGTGTAGTACATTACAGTACTATACAGTAGAGTAGAGTGTAGTACATTACAGTACTCTACAGTAGAGTAGAGTTTAGTACATTACAGTACTATACAGTAGAGTAGAGTGTAGTACATTACAGTACTCTACAGTAGAGTAGAGTGTAGTACATTACAGTACTATACAGTAGAGTTTCAATCTCCCTGCTACTATCACTGACGAAATAAAGTAGTTTCCCTGGCTATGCCACACACAGAGGTGTGTGTGTGTGTGTGTGTTTGTGTGGTTACTGTGTACAGTCAGAGGGAACTTATGTCTCAATAGACACTCACTCCATTAGTCGTCACAGCGAGGTAAAACTCATAAAAACATCAAACTTAAAATAGCTTTTTTAAATGAAAGCTTAAAACTTGTTAAGGCGGAACGCCTCGACAACATCCTCTGAAAAGGAAGGGCGCAAAATTCAAAAATATATTTTTTAAATATTTAACTTTCATACATTCACAAGTCCAATCACACCAAAATAAAGCTAAACTTCTTGCTAATCTACCCATCGTGTCTGATTTCAAAAAGGCTTGAAAGCGAAAGCACACCACATAATTACGTTAGGTCCGAGCCTAGTCACAATAAAAACACAGCCATTTTTTCAGCCAACGAGAGGAGTCACAAAAAGTAGAAATAGAGATAAAATGATTCACTAACCTTTGATGATCTTCATCAGATGACACTCATAGGACTTCATGTTACACAATACATGTATGTTTTGTTCGATAATATGCATATTTATATCCAAAAATCTCAGTTTTCGTTATGTTCCGTAGTTCCAAGAACATCCGGCGATTTTGCAGAGAGCCACATCAATTTACAGAATTACTCATAATAAACTTTGATAAAAGATACAAGTGTTATGCACAGAATTATCAATTTACTTCTCCTTAACCTCTCTAGGGTAGGGGGCAGCATTCGGAATTTTGGATGAAAAGCATGCCCAAATTAAACGGTGTGCTACTCGGGCCCAGAAGATATGATATGCATATAACTGGTAGATTCCGATAGAAAATACTCTAAAGTTTCCCAAACTGTTACAATAGTGTCTGTGAGTATAACAGAACGGATGTAGCAGTCAAAAACTCGAGAAAAATCCATTCAGGAAGAAGTTTTTTGGGGGGTTTTATAGTTTTCTATTCAATGCCATTACAGTATCCATTGACTTAGGACTCTGTTTGCAGTTCCTATGCCTTCCACTAGATGTCAACAGTCTTTGGAAATCGTTTCAGGCTTGTATTCTTATAAATGAGGGAGTAAGAGCAGTCTGAACGAGTGGACCCTAACGTGACGCAGAGTTTTTTCAGGCGCATTTGCATTTCTTGTTTACCTTTTATATTGACGACATTATTGTCCGGTTTAAATATTATACATCATTTAGGCTAAAAACAACCTGAGGATTGAATATAAACATCGTTTGACATGTTTCTATGAACTTTATGGATAAAATTTAGATTTTTTGTCTGATTGTTTTGACTGAGTTTGAGCCTGTGAATTACTGAAGACAACGCGCAACTTCATCAAACAAAAGGAACATTTATTGAGTAAATGAATGTCTTCTGAGTGCCATCATATGAAGATCATCAAAGGTAAGGGATTAATTTTATCTCTATTTCTGAGTTTTGTAACGCTTCTGCTTGGCTGGTTACTGTTTGTAATAATTTGTCAACTGGGTTATGTTCTGGGCTAGGTATGTTCTGGTCTAGGTATGCTTTCGCCGAAAAGCATTTTATAAATATGACACTGTGGTTGGTTTAACAAGCTCATCTTTAAACCTACGTAAAATATGTTTTGTTTTCTGAATTTTTATAATGAGCATTTCTGTAATTGAATTTGGTGCTCTGCAACCTCACTGGATGTTGGCCAGATGGGACGCTAGTAACCTAGAGAGGTTAATGCAACCGCTGTGTCAGATTTCAAAAAAGCTTTACGGAAAAAGCAAACCATGCAAAAATCTGAGTACTCAGACACCAAAACAAGCCATGTTGTGAAGTCAACAGAAGTCAGAAATAGCGTCATAAATATTCACTTATCTTTGATTATCTTCATCGGAATGCACTCCCAGGAATCCCAGTTACACAATAAATGTTTGTTTTGTTCGATAA
>NC_034182.2:42522214-42560131 GCF_002021735.2 Oncorhynchus kisutch
ATAGCATCTCTCCAGTGAGCCATGTTTCCGTGAAGCAAAGAACGGTACAGTCTCTGATGTCCCTCTGGAATGCTACCCTTGCTCGGATTTCATCAACCTTGTTGTCAAGAGACTGGACATTGGCGAGAAGAATGCTAGGGAGTGGTGCACGATGTGCCCGTCTCCGGAGTCTGACCAGAAGACCGCCTCGTTTCCCTCTTTTTCGGAGTCGTTTTTTTGGGTCGCTGCATGGGATCCATTCCGTTGTCCTGTTTGAGAGGCAGAACACAGGATCCGCGTCGCGAAAAACATATTCTTGGTCGTACTGATGGTGAGTTGACGCTGATCTTATATTCAGTAGTTCTTCTCGACTGTATGTAATGAAACCTAAGATGACCTGGGGTACCAATGTAAGAAATAAGACGTAAAAAAACAAAAAACTGCATAGTTTCCTAGGAACGCGAAGCGAGGCGGCCATCTCTGTTGGCGCCGGAACCAATCAGACAACACAGCTCAGTGGCCAGTCAGACAACACAGCTCAGTACAACACAGCTCAGTGGCTAATTAGACTACACAGCTCAGTGGCTAATTAGACAACACAGCTCAGTGGCTAATTAGACAACACAGCTCATTGGCTAATTAGACAACACAGCTCAGTGGCTAATTAGACAACACAGCTCAGTGGCTAATTAGACAACACAGCTCAGTGGCCAATCAGACAACACAGCTCAGTGGCTAATCAGACAACACAGCTTGAACAACCTTTTTGTGAACTTTCAGGAAGCACGCTTTCTGTTCCCCAGAAAGTATCCTCCCCCTAATTAACTTGGGGAAAGCTAGCTATCTATGGACACAAATACATGACCAGAAGACGGGCCTAGCAATGAATGAAGCAAACAGAAGACACAGAGAGAGAGAGAGAAATAGGTGAGAGGGGAGAGAGAGAGAGAGAGAGAGAGAGAGAGAGAGAGAGAGAGAGAAATAGGAGAGAGAAATAGGAGAGAGAGGAGAGAGACAGAGAAATAGGTGGGAGAGGGAGAAAGAGAGAGAGAGAAATAGGTGATAGAGAGAGAGAGAGAGAGAGAGAGAGAGAGAGAGAGAGAGAGAGAGAGATGGAAGGAGGAGGAGAGGAGTCTCCTCATGTCAGATGGAGAGATAAACTCTGAGGAAGAAAGAGGAAGTATAGTTTTATAGTTTTATAGTGTTATCATTTTATAGTTTATAGTTTTATAGTGTTATAGTTTTATAGTGTTAAAGTTTGATAGTGTTATCGTGTTATCGTGTTATCGTTTATAGTTTTATAGTGTTATATTTTTATAGTTTTACGTCGAGGATACAATTTTTATTGGCTAACTACCTGTTGACATCTGTCCTCTTCCGCTCTCCTTCCCCTCTCCTTTCCCTCTCTCCTTCCCTCTCTCCTTCCCTCTCCTTCCCTCTCTCCTTCCCCTCTCCTTTCCCTCTCTCCTTCCCTCTCTCCTTCCCTCTCCTTCCCTCTCTCCTTCCCCTCTCCTTCCCCTTTCCTTCCCTCTCTCCTTCCCTCTGTCCTTCCCTCTCTCCTTCCCTCTCTCCTTCCCCTCTCCTTCCCTCTCTCCTTCCCTCTCTCCTTCACCTATCCTTCCCTCTCTCCTTCCCTCTCTCATTCCCCGTCTCCTTCCCTCTCTCCTTCCCTCTCTCCTTCCCCCTCTCCTTCCCCTCTCCTTCCCTCTCTCCTTCCCCTCTCCTTCCCATTCTCCTTCCCTCTCTCCTTCCCTCTCTCCTTCCCCTCTCTGTCCATCTCTCCTCCCCTCTCCTTCCCTCTCTCCTTCCCCTCTCTGTCCATCTCTCTTACCCTCTCCTTCCCTCTCTCTTGGACTCTTTCTTTCTTTCTGTCTCTCTGAGCGTTGATCGTCATTTAGGCTCTGGTTACATTTACAAGATTGACGGAGGAAGTGAGAGAAAGGAGAGAGAGAAGGATCCTCAGAAAGAGGACAAGGAAACCACTTTAAACACTAAGGTGACTTTGTTTGCGTACTCCTAAACATGACCCGCCAAACAGCGCTTCTTAACACCCGCCCACTTATCCCAGAAGCCATTGTGTTGTTGGAAACCATCGTTCAACTGATGACTATGTCAGCTTGCAGGCGCCCGGCCCGTCACAAGGAGTCACTAAAGAACGATGAGCCAAGTAAAGCCCCTCCCCTGCCAAACCCTCCCGTAACCCGGATGACACTGGGCCAATTGTTGCCTCCCGAGTGGCGCAGTGGTCTAAGGCACTGCATCTCAGTGCAAGAGGGGACAATACAATTCCCTGGTTCGAATCCAGGCGGAATCACATCCGACCGTGATTGGGAGTCCCATAGGGTGGTGGTACACAATTACAACGGGTTTGGCCAGGGTAGAAGCAGTCATTGTAAATAATAATTTGTCCTTAACTGACTTGCCTAGTTAGATAAAGGTAAAATAAATAATAAATAAAGAGTCTGTACACTGTTGATCTCCCTACATAACTATGAGAGGTGTTGATCTCCCTACGTAACTATGAGAAGTGTTGATCTCCCTACGTAACTATGAAAAGTGTTGATCTCCCTACGTAACTATGAGAAGTGTTGATCTCCCTACGTAACTATGAGAGGTGTTGATCTCCCTACGTAACTATGAGAGGTGTTGATCTCCCTACGTAACTATGAGAGGTGTTGATCTCCCTACGTAACTATGAGAGGTGTTGATCTCCCTACGTCACTATGAGAAGTGTTGATCTCCCTACGTAACTATGAGAGGTGTTGATCTCCCTACGTAACTATGAGAGGTGTTGATCTCCCTACGTAACTATGAGATGTGTTGATCTCCCTACGTAACTATGAGAGGTGTTCTACTCTCCCTACGTAACTATGAGAGGTGTTGATCTCCATACGTAACTATGAGAGGTGTTTCAGTCTCCCTACATTACTATTAGTGATGAGAGGTGTTTCAGTCTCCCTACATAGTGATGAGAGGTGTTTCAGTCTCCCTACATAATTATGAGTGATGAGAGGTGTTTCAGTCTCCCTACATAATGATGAGAGGTGTTTCAGTCTCCCTACATAGTGATGAGAGGTGTTTCAGTCTCCCTACATAGTGATGAGAGGTGTTGATCTCCCTACGTAACTATGAGAGGTTTTGATCTCCCTACGTAACTATGAGAGGTGTTGATCTCCCTACGTAACTATGAGAGGTGTTTCAGTCTCCCTACATAGTGATGAGAGGTGTTTGTCTCCATACATAGTGATGAGAGGTGTTTCAGTCTCCCTACATAGTGATGAGAGGTGTTTCAGTCTCCCTACATAGTGATGAGAGGTGTTTCAGTCTCCCTACATAGTGATGAGAGGTGTTCCAATCTCCATACATAATGATGAGAGGTGTTCCTGTCTCCATACATAATGATGAGAGGTGTTTCAGTCTCCCTACATACAGTGGGGCAAAAAAGTATTTAGTCAGCCACCAATTGCGCAAGTTCGCCCACTTAAACAGATGAGAGAGAGGCCTGTAATTTTCATCATAGGTACACTTCAACTATAACAGACAAAATGAGGGGAAAAAATTCCAGAAAATCACATTGTAGGATTTTTTATGAATTTAATTGCCAATTATGGTGGAAAATAAGTATTTGGTCAATAACAAAAGTTTATCTCAATACTTTGTTATATACCCTTTGTTGGCAATGACAGAGGTCAAACGTTTTCTGTAAGTCTTCACAAGGTTTTCACACACTGTTGCTGGTATTTTGGCCCATTCCTCCATGCAGATCTCCTCTACAGTTGTTTCAGTCTCCCTACATCATGAGGAATTTTCCAACATTTAATTTTGTTAATAACATATTAATGAAGATATGCAGTGAAAGACCAGCAGTGAAATATCCGTCTAATCCAACTATTAGCATAATTAATCCTTTCACAATGTGAATCTTTCTCTGTGGCGCCACACTAAAGCTAATGAAAGTCAATAAAAATTGTGTCTGTGTGTGTGTGTGTGTGTCTGTGTGTGTGTGTGAGTGTGTGTGTGTGTGTGTGTGTGTGTGTGTGTGTGTGTGTGTGTGTGTGTGTGTGTGTGTGTGTGTGTCTGTGTGTGTGTGTGTGTGTGTGTGTGTGTGTGTGTGTGTGTGTGTGTGTGTGTGTGTGTGTGTGTGTGTGTGTGTGTGTGTGTGTGTCTGTGTGTGTGTGTGTGTGTGTGTGTGTGTGTGTGTGTGTGTGTGTGTGTCTGTGTCTGTGTGTGTGTGTGTGTGTGTGTGTGTGTGTATCAAAGTGCTGTTGTTTCATTGCGATGTGACGCAATACAGCTCCTAATCACTTTAATTACAGAGAAAATGTCTATTAGGTCTTATTACACACACACACACACACACACACAAACACACACACACACACACACACACACACACACACACACACACACACACACACACACACAGACTCACAAACACACACACACACACACACTAATTTATAGTGGCAACACATATTCAACATCATGTTCTTGACTCAAAGGCATTTTAATGTTACCCTATTAAATACATGACTGTAAAACACAGGGCTTTAAACACATGAGTTTTCACAAACACTGATTCAAACCTACAAAACAAGGTATTCTACCTCATCCTAGCCTCCCATGACCCTTCATAAACCATCATAACCCCTCATAGCCCCTCATAACCTCTCACAACCCTTCACATCACCTCACAACCCCCCATAACCCCTCATAACCTGTTATAAACCCTCATAAACTGTTATAACCCCCCATAAGCTGTTATAACCCCTTATAACCTGTTATAACCCCCCATACACTGTTATTACCCTCCATAAGCTGTTATAACCCCTCATAACCTGTTATAACCCCCCCATAACCACTCATAACCCGTCATAACCTGTTATAAACCCTCATAACCCCTCATAGCCCCTCGTAACCTCTCATAACCCTTCATATCACCTCATAACCCCTCATAACCTGGTATAACCCCCCCATAACATGTTAGAACCCCCCATAACCTGTTATAACCCCCCATAACCTGTTAGAACCCCTCATAACCTGTATTAACCCCTCATAACCTGTTAGAACCCCCATAACCTGTATTAACCCCTCATAACCCCCATAACCTGTTAGAACCCCCATAACCTGTATTAACCCCTCATAACCTGTTAGAACCCCTCATAACCTGTTATAACCCCCCATAACCTGTTAGAACCCCTCATAACCTGTATTAACCCCTCATAACCTGTTAGAACCCCCATAACCTGTATTAACCCCTCATAACCCCCATAACCTGTTAGAACCCCCATAACCTGTATTAACCCCTCATAACCTGTTATAACCCCCCATAACCTGTTAGAACCCCTCATAACCTGTACTAACCCCTCATAACCTGTTAGAACCCCCATAACCTGTATTAACCCCTCATAACCCCCATAACCTGTTAGAACCCCTCATAACCTGTATTAACCCCTCATAACCCCCATAACCTGTTATTTTATTTTATTTTTTATTTCACCTTTATTTAACCAGGTAGGCTAGTTGAGAACACCTTTATTTAACCAGGTAGGCTAGTTGAGAACACCTTTATTTAACCAGGTAGGCTAGTTGAGAACACCTTTATTTAACCAGGTAGGCTAGTTGAGAACACCTTTATTTAACCAGGTAGGCTAGTTGAGAACACCTTTATTTAACCAGGTAGGCTAGTTGAGAACAAGTTCTCATTTGCAACTGCGACCTGGCCAAGATAAAGCATAGCAGTGTGAGCAGACAACAAAGAGTTACACATGGAGTAAACAATTAACAAGTCAATAACACAGTAGAAACCAAAGGGGGAGTCTATATACAATGTGTGCAAAAGGCATGAGGAGGTAGGCAAATAATTACAATTTTGCAGATTAACACTGGAGTGATGAATGATCAGATGGGCATGTACAGGTAGAGCTATTGGTGTGCAAAAGAGCAGAAAAGTAAATAAATAAAAACAGTATGGGGATGAGGTAGGTGAAAATGGGTGGGCTATTTACCAATAGACTATGTACAGCTGCAGCGATCGGTTAGCTGCTCAGATAGCTGATGTTTGAAGTTGGTGAGGGAGATAAAAGTCTCCAACTTCAGCGATTTTTGCAATTCGTTCCAGTCACAGGCAGCAGAGTACTGGAACGAAAGGCGGCCAAATGAGGTGTTGGCTTTAGGGATGATCAGTGAGATACACCTGCTGGAGCGCGTGCTACGGATGGGTGTTGCCATCGTGACCAGTGAGCTGAGATAAGGCGGAGCTTTACCTAGCATGGACTTGTAGATGACCTGGAGCCAGTGGGTCTGGCGACGAATATGTAGCGAGGGCCAGCCGACTAGAGCATACAAGTCGCAGTATGCATCATAACCTGTTATAACCCCTCATAACCTGTTAGATCCCCTCATAACCTGTTAGAACCCCTCATAACCTGTTAGAACCCCTCATAACCTGTATTAACCCCTCATAACCTGTTAGAACCCCTCATAACCTGTATTAACCCCTCATAACCCCCATAACCTGTTAGAACCCCCATAACCTGTATTAACCCCTCATAACCTGTTAGAACCCCTCATAACCTGTTAGAACCCCTCATAACCCCCAATAACCCGTTATAACCCCCATAACCTGTTATAACCCCTCATAACCTGTTATAACCCCTCATAACCTGTTAGAACCCCTCATAACCTGTTAGAACCCCTCATAACCTGTTATAACCCCTCATAACCTGTTATAACCCCTCATAACCCCAATAACCCGTTATAACCCCTTATAACATGTTATACCACTTATAAGCTCTTATAACCTGTTATAACCCGTCATAACCCCTACTAACCTGTTATAACCCCTCATAACCTGTCATAACCCTCATACCCCTTACAACCCCTACTATCCCATACTCTCCAATACTAACGTCTACCTTCCCCTACTATCCACTACTATCCCATAACAAGATGTACTGTCCCCTACTATTCGCAATGTCCCCATCTAACCCCTACAATCCCCTACTAACCTATCGTAACCCATACCAACCCCTACAATCCCCAAATAACCTATCGTAACCCCTACAGACCCCTACTATCCCCTAAAACCTCTCATAACCCCTCATAGCCCCTCGTAACCTCTCATAACCCTTCATATCACCTCATAACCCCTCATAACCTGTTAGAACCCCCCATAACCTGTTATAACCCCCCATACCCTGTTATAACCCCCCATAACCTGTTATAACCCCCCATAACCTGTTAGAACCCCCCATAACCTGTTAGAACCCCCATAACCTGTATTATCCCCTCATAACCCCCATAACCTGTTAGAACCCCCATAACCTGTATTAACCCCCCATAACCTGTTAGAACCCCCCATAACCTGTTATAACCCCCCATAACCTGTTAGAACTCCTCATAACCTGTTAGAACCCCTCATAACCTTTTATAACCCCTCATAACCTGTTAGAACCCCTCATAACCTGTTAGAACCCCTCATAACCCGTATTAACCCCCAATAACCTGTTATAACCCCTCATAACCTGTCATAACCCTCATACCCCTTACAACCCCTACTATCCCATACTCTCCAATACTAACGTCTACCTTCCCCTACTATCCACTACTATCCCATAACAAGATGTACTGTCCCCTACTATTCCCAATATCCCCATCTAACCCCTACAATCCCCTACTAACCTATTGTAACCCCTACCAACCCCTACAATCCCCGAATAACCTATCGTAACCCCTACAAACTCCTACTATCCCCTAAAACCTCTCGTAACCCCTAAGACCCCCTACAATCCCCTACTAACCTATTGTAACCCCTACCAACCCCTACAATCCCCTACAAACCCCTACAATCCCCTACTAACCTATTGTAACCCCTACCAACCCCTACTATCCCCGAATAACCTATCGTAACGCCTACAAACCCCTACTATCCCCTAATAACCTATTGTAACCCCTACAAACCCCTACTATCCCCTAAAAACCTCTTGTAACCCCTAAAACCCCCTACTATCCCCTAAAATCCTTTCGTAACCCCTAAAACCCCTACTATCCCCTAAAAACCTCTCGTAACCGCTAAACCCCCTAGTATCCCCTAAAAACCTCTCATAACCCCTACAAACCCCCACTATCCCCTAATAACCTATTGTAACCCCTACAAACCCCTACTATCCCCTAAAAACCTCTCGTAACCCCTACAAACCCCCACTATCCCCTAATGACCTATTGTAACCCCTACAAACCCCTACTATCCCCTAAAAACCTCTTGTAACCCCTAAAACCCCCTACTATCCCCTAATAACCTTTCGTAACCCCTACAAACCCCTACTATCCCCTAAAAACCTCTCGTAGCCCCTACAAACCCCCTACTATCCCCTAAAAACCTCTCGTAACCCCTAAAACCCCTAGTATCCCCTAAAAACCTCTCGTAACCCCTAACACTCCTTCTATCCCCTAAAAACCTGTCGTAACCCCTAAAACCCCCTAGTATCCCCTAAAAAACTCTCGTAACTCCTAAAAAACCGTACTATCCCCTAAAAACCTCTCGTAACCCCTAGTATCCCCAACTATCCCCTTGTACTTTCACCTATATCGTTTGTGTCGCACTGCTTTGCTTTATCTTGGCCAGGTCACAGTTGTAAATGAGAACTTGTTCTCAACTGGCCTACTTGGTTAAAGAAAGGTGAAATAAATTCATATTAAAAAAATGAACCCCTACTATTAACTTCTAACCCCTACTAACCCCATCTAACTCCGACTAACCCCATTCTAACCCCTACTATCAACTGCTAACCCCATTTGAACCCCTACTATCCACTACTAACCCCTACTTACCCCTACTATCCACTACTAACCCATACTAACCCCCACTAAACCCTATTAACCCCCACTATCCCCATCTAACCCCTACTATCCCCCACTAACCCCATCTAACCCCTACTAACCCCCACTAACCCCATCTAACCCCACCTAACCCCTACTAACCCCATCTTACCCCTACTAACCCCTACTAACCCCATCGTACCTCTACTAACCCCCACTAACCCCATCTAACCCCTACTAACCCCATCTTACCCCTACTAACCCCCACTAACCCCATCTTACACCATATAACCCCTACTAACCCCCACTAACCACATCTAACCCCATATAACCCCTACTAACCCCATTATGACCCCTACTAACCCCTACTAACCCCTACAAACCCCATCTAACCCCTACTAACCCCATCTAACCCCTACTAACCCCATCTAACCCCTACTAACCCCATCTAACCGCTACTAACCCCATCTAACCCCTACTATCAACTGCTAACCCCATTTGAACCCCTACTATCCACTACTAACCCCTACTTACCCCTACTATCCACTACTAACCCATACTATCCACTACTAACCCTTACTATCCACTACTAACCCCCACTAACCCCATCTAACCCCCACTAACCCCATTTAACCCCATTTAACCCCCACTAAACCCATTTAACCCCATTTAACCCCATACTAACCCCATCTATCCTCCACTAACCCCATTTAACCCCTACTAACCTCTACTAACCCCATCTAACCCCATCTAACCCTTACTAACCCATACTAACCCCAGTCTAACCCTAATCTAACCCCAAACTAACCCCATTCTAACCCCATTCTAACCCCTACTAACCCCTACTAACCCCCACTAACCCCTACTAACCCCCACTAACCCCTACTAACCCCCACTAACCCCTACTAACCCCTACTAACACCATTCTAACCCCATTCTAACCTCTACTAACCCCTACTAACCCCATTCTAACCCCCACGTATCCCTATTAACCCATATTCTAACCCCTACTAACCCTTACTAACACCATCTAACCCCTACTAACCCCTACTAACCCCATCTAACCCCTACTAACCCCTACTAACCCCTTCTAACCCCTACTAACCCCAACTAACCCTCATCTAACCTCTACTAACCCCATCTAACCCCTACTAACCCCCACTAACCCCATCTTACACCATATAACCCCTACAAACCCCCACTAACCACATCTAACCCCATATAACCCCTACTAACCCCATTATGACCCCTATTAACCCCTACTAACCCCTACTAACCCCATCTAACCCCTACTAACCCCTACTAACCCCATCTAACCCCTACTAACCCCATCTAACCCCTACTATCAACTGCTAACCCCATTTGAACCCCTACTATCCACTACTAACCCCTACTTACCCCTACTATCCACTACTAACCCATACTAACCCCTACTAACCCCTACTAACCCCTACTAACCCCTACTAACCCCAACTAACCCTCATCTAACCTCTACTAACCCCATTCTAACCTCTACTAACCCCATCTAACCCCTACTAACCCCATCTAACCCTTACTAACCCCATCTAACCCCATCTAACACCTACTAACGCCCACTAACCCCTATTAACCCCCACTATCCCCATCTAACCCCTACTATCCCCCACTAACCCCATCTAACCCTTACTAACCCCCACTAACCCCATCTAACCCCACCTAACCCCTACTAACCCCATCTTACCCCTACTAACCCCCACTAACCCCATCTTACACCATATAACCCCTACTAACCCCATCTTACCCCTACTAACCCCCACTAACCCGATCTAACCCCATCTAACCCCTACTAACCCCATCTTACCCCTACTAACCCCCACTAACCCCATCTTACACCATATAACCCCTAGTAACCCCCACTAACCACATCTAACCCCATATAACCCCTACTAACCCCATTATGACCCCTACTAACCCCTACTAACCCCTACTAACCCCATCTAACCCCTACTAACCCCTACAAACCCCATCTAACCCCTACTAACCCCATCTAACCCCATCTAACCGCATCTAACCCCTACTATCAACTGCTAACCCCATTTGAACCCCTACTATCCACTACTAACCCCTACTTACCCCTACTATCCACTACTAACCCATACTAACCCCTACTAACCCATACTAACCCCTACTAACCCCTACGATCCCCCACTAACCCCTACTAACCCATACTAACCCCTACTAAACCCCTACTATCCACTACTAACCCTTACTATCCACTACTAACCCCTACTAACCCCATCTAACCCCCACTAACCCCATTTAACCCCATTTAACCCCCACTAAACCCATTTAACCCCTACTAACCCCATACTAACCCCATCTAACCTCCACTAACCCCATTTAACCCCATTCTAACCCCTACTAACCCCATCTTACCCCCACTAACCCCATCTAACCCCTACTAACCCCATTCTAACCTCTACTAACCCCATCTAACCCCTACTAACCCCATCTAACCCTTACTAACCCATACTAACCCCAGTCTAACCCTCATCTAACCCCATACCAACCCCATTCTAACCCCATTCTAACCCCTACTAATCCCTACTAACCCCCACTAACCCCTACTAACCCCCACTAACCCCTACTAACATCATCTAACCCCTACTAACACCATCTAACCCCTACTAACCCCATCTAACCCCTACTAACCCCAACTAACCCTCATCTAACCTCTACTAACCCCATCTAACCCCAATTAACCCTCATCTAACCCCTACTAACCCCTACTAACCCCTACTAACCCCTTCTAACCCCTACTAACCCCAACTAACCTCTACTAACCCCATCTAACCCCTACTAACCTCATCTAACCCTTACTAACCCATACTAACCCCATTCTAACCCCTACTAACCCCATCTAACCCCATTCTAACCTCTACTAACCCCATCTAACCCCTACTAACCCCTACTAACCCCTACTAACCCCATTCTAACCCCTACTAACCCCATCTAACCCAAACTAACCCTCATCTAACCCCTACTAACCCCATTCTAACCCCCACTTATCCCTACTAACCTATTCTAACCCCTTCTAACCCCTGCTGGCCCGTACTATCCCATAGTAATGTCTCATAACCCCTAATATTCTCTATTAATCCCGCAGAACCCCTACTAACCCTTCATTACACAAACCGCTGTACTGTTCAGACATTGGAACCAAATGCTGTACTGTTCAGAGATTAGAACCAAACGCTGTACTGTTCAGACATTAGAACCAAACACTGTACTGTTCAGAGATTAGAACCAAACGCTGTACTGTTCAGACATTGGAACTATACTGTACAGACATTAGAACCAAACGCTGCACTGTTCAGAGATTAGAACCAAACGCTGTACTGTTCAGACATTAGAACCAAACGCTGTACTGTTCAGACATTAGAACTATACTGTTCAGACATTAGAACCAAACACTATACTGTTCAGACATTAGAACCAAACACTGTACTGTTCAGACATTAGAACCAAATGCTGTACTGTTCAGACATTAGAACCAAACTCTATACTGTTCAGACATTGGAACTATACTGTACAGACATTAGAACCAAACGCTGTACTGTTCAGACATTAGAACCAGGTGTTTTGAGTGTGTGTGTGTGTGTGTGTTTGTGTGTGTGTGTGTGTCTATGTGTGTGTGTGTGTGTGTGTGTGTGTGTGTGTGTGTCTATGTGTGTGTGTGTTCAGCCCCATTGCCTAGGGCGTCTGGTCTGGACTAGAGACCCAGACATGAGGCCTCTCTCTGGGCCTGGCCAGACACAGACACCTGCCTGTCCCTCACTACCTTCCTCCAGAACCTAACTGTAACCTAACCCCAGGGACACTTTGATATTAAAAGTGTCTGTGTGTGTGTGGGGGGGGGTGGGGGTTAGCCAGCCAGACCGACCAGCCAGACCGACCAGCCAGCCAGACCGACCAGCCAGCCAGACCGACCAGCCAGACCGACTAGCCAGACCGACCAGCCAGACCGACCAGCCAGACCGACTAGCCAGACCGACCAGCCAGACCGACTAGCCAGACCGACCAGCCAGACCGACTAGCCAGACCGACCAGCCAGACCGACCAGCCAGACCGACCAGCCAGACCGACCAGCCAGACAGAGCTGACTGCACACCCGACCCCCACCAGTCTGTTCAATAACTTCACTCTCTCCCAACACAATTTCCTTCCCAGTTCCCACATTTAATTGTTTTAAATTCCCAAGGGTTGGTATCAAAAAAAATTAAATAAAAAACACACATACACAGAAACAGCTAAATGTATTTAAAATATTTTTAGACTTTTAATCAAGTTTATTTATTTATTTTACTGACTTTCACTTTTACTTGAGTCATTTTCTATGAAGGTATCTTCACCTTTAGTTTGCCAGTTGGATACGTTTCCCACCACTGGTATTCAATCCAAGCTATTGATACATAACTTCACATTGTGATTGGATAAAAAATAACAACTTCTAATTAATGCATTATATTTGTTAGCCGCTATTAATGGTTACTCTGTTTCTTCAGATTAACAGTCTCCAGTATCAACATTTCCAAACAAACAAAAACAGGGAGAATCTGTAGACACGCCGAGATAAAAGAACATCTGACTGCTGGGTAGATATATATATCTATCGGAAAGTATTCAGACCCTTTGACTTTCTTCCGCATTTTTTTTACGTTACAGCCTTGTTCTAAAATTGATTAAAAAAATAATAATTCTCCTCCATGTACACACAATACCCCATAATGACATCGCAATACCCCATAATGACATCGCAATACCCCATAATGACATCGCAATACCCCATAATGACATCACAATACCCCATAATGACATCACAATACCCCATAATGACATCACAATACCCCATAATGACATCACAATACCCCATAATGACATCACAATACCCCATAATGACATCACAATACCCCATAATGACATCACAATACCCCATAATGACAAAGTGAAAACAGATTTTTAGAAATGTTTGCATATTTGTTACAAATAAAAAACAGAAATACCTTATTTACATAAATATTCAGTATTCCCTTTGCTATGAGACTCGAAATTGAGCTCAGGTGCATCCTGTTTCCAATGATCATCCTTAAGATGTTTCTACAACTTGATTAGAGTACACCTGCGGTAAATTCAATTGATTTGACCTGATTTGGAAAGGCACACCCCTGTCTATATAAGGTCGAAGAAAAAAAAAAGTAATGATGTCGAAGGAATTGTCCGTAGAGCTCAGAGACAGGATTGTGTCGAGGCACCAAAACATTCTGCAGCATTGAAGGTTCAGAAAACAGTGGCCTCCATCATTCTTAAATGGGAGAAGTTTGGAACCACCAAAACTCTTCCTAAAGCTGGCCGCCAGGCCAAACTGACCAATCTGGGGAGAAGGGCCTTGGTCAGGGAGGTGACCAAGAACCTGATGGCCACTCTGACAGATCTCCAGAGTTCCTCTGTAGAGATGGGAGAACCTTCCAGAAGGACAACCATCTCTGCAGCACTCCACCAATCAGGCCTTTATGGTAGAGTGGCCAGATGGAAGCCAGTCCTCAGTAGAAGGAACATGACAGCCAGCTTGGAGTTTGCCAAAAGGCACCTAAAGGACTCTCAGACCATGAGAAACAAGAGTCTCTGGCCTGATGAAGCCAAGATTGAATCTTTTGGCCTGAATGCCAAGCGTCACATCTGGAGGAAAACTGGTACCATTCCTACAGTGACGCATGGTGGTGGCAGCATCATGCTGTGGGGATGTTTTTCAGTGGCAGGGACTGGGAGACTAGTCAGGATCGAGGGAAAGATGAACAGAGCAAAGTACAAACAGCTTCCTGATGAAACCTGCTCCAGAGCGCTCAGGACCTCAGACTGGGGTGAAGGTTCACCTTCCAACAGGACAACGACCCTAAGCAAACAGCCAAGACAATACAGGAGTGGCTTCAGGACAAGTCTCTGAATGTCCTTGAGTGGCCCAGCCAGAGCCCCAGATTTGAACCCGATCGAACATCTCTGGAGAGACCTGAAAATGGCTGTGCAGCTACGCTCCCCATCCAACCTGACAGACCTTGAGAGGATCTGCAGAGAAGAATAGGACAAATTCCCCAAAAACAGGTGTGCCAAGCTTGTAGCGTCATACTCAAGAAGACCCGAGGATGTAATTGCTGCCAAAGGTGCTTCAACAAAGTACTGAGTAAAGGGTCTGAAGACAAAAAATGTGAATGTGATTTTTAAGTTTGAATTTATTATAATTAAAAAATGTCTAAAAAAACATCAATTTATTATTTTGTTTTTTTTTACCTTTATTTAACTTGGCAAGTTAGTTAAAACCTCTTGCTCCTACCTGAGACATAAACGTCCCAACTAGACATCTGGAAATGCAAATGCGCTACGCTACATGCTAATAGCACTCGTTAAAACTCAAACGTTCATTAAAATACACATGCAGGGTATTGAATTAAAGCTACACTCGTTGTGAATCTAGCCAACAAGTCAGATTATTAAATTATGATTATTAAAATGCTTTTCGGCGAAAGCATGAGAAGCTATTATAAGAGATTATGCAACACCACGAAATACCTGAATGCTACGTAAACAAAAGATTTCGCGTAGCCGGCGCTACCCAAATAGCATAAATAAAATATAAAACTTTCATTAACTTTGAAGATCTTCTTTGTTGGCACTCCTATATGCCCCATAAACATCACTATTGGGTCTTTTTTTCGATTAAATCTCTCCATATATACCTAAAATAGCCATCTATGGAAACTGTGTGATTCAGAAAAAAACACAGTTTGAAAACGCTACGTCATTTTTTTAAATTAAAAAAGTCGACGATAAACTTTCGCAAAACACTTCGAAATACTTTTCTAATCCAACTTTAGGTATCAGTAAACGTTAATAATCTATCAAAATGATCACGGGGCGATGTGTATTCAATAGCTCCACGATTTCAAATCATCTTCCAAAATCTCTCTTCCAAACCTTCCAGTCGGAGACCGGATGGAAAGTGATCTCCCAGGTTGGTTTGCCCAAGAAATAAATAGCCCGGAAATGACGAGACTGGCGACATCGTGTGGAAGCTGTAGGAATTGCAATCTAGGCCATAAGTAATACGATTTCCATTTAACAATCAGTGGAAGTGGCGGATTGATACTTTTTTCAGTTTTCAGTGACCAGATTTTCTTGCGCTTTTCGCTGAAACACACGCTCTGTTCAAGTCACAGCGGTGATTTAACCAGTTTTAGAAACGTCAGAGTGTTTTCTATACACACATACTAATCATATGCATATACTATATTCCTGGCATGAGCAGCAGGGCGCTGAAATGTTGCGCGATTTTTAACCGAATGTTCGAAAAAGGAGGGGGTAGGAGCAACAGGTTTTAAGAACTAATTTTTATTTTCAATGACGGCCTGGGGAACAGTAGGCCATTCAGGGGCAGAATGACAGATTTGTACCTTGTCAGCTCGGGGATTTGAACTTGCAACCTCTGGTTACTAGTCCAACACTCTAACCACTAGGCTACCCTGCCTCCTCTACACTCTAACCACTAGGCTACCCAGCCACCTCTACACTCTAACCACTAGGCTACCCTGCCGCCTCTACACTCTAACCACTAGGCTACCCTGCCTCCTCTACACTCTAACCACTAGGCTACCCTGCCGCCTCTACACTCTAACCACTAGGCTACCCTGCCTCCTCTACACTCTAACCACTAGGCTACCCTGCCGCCTCTACACTCTCACCACTAGACTACCCTGCCACCTCTACACTCTAACTACACTGCCTATGGGGTATTGTGTGTAGATTGATGAGGGACAAACAATGTAATCATTTTTACAATAAGTCTGTAAAGTAAAAAATTTGGAAAAAATTAAGTGGTCTGAAAACTTTCTGAATGCGCTGAACATCTGCAAACAAATCCCCTCAGCTCTGGTCTTCCCCTGCTGCCTGCTGAGACCATCCCCTCAGCTCCATCACAGACTGGTCTTCCCCTGCTGCCTGACAAACAAATCCCCTCAGCTCTGGTCTTCCCCTGCTGCCTGCTGAGACCATCCCCTCAGCTCCATCACAGAGGTCTTCCCCTGCTGCCTGACCCTGCTGAGACCATCCCCTCAGCTCCATCACAGAGGTCTTCCCCTGCTGCCTGACCCTGCTGAGACCTCTGTCACCATCTGATCCTCCTAAACTGAGGAATGACGTAGAATTACCTTGGTGTACATTTATACATATGATCCAAGAATAGAATCAGTGGTTCGTGGTTATGATTGAAAAGGAAAAGTCTGCTCTCTTCAAACCACATCTTATTGGCTGATATCGCCCAGTAATACAATGGAAGGGCCATGTGAGAATCTCTGGTAATTTAACCTATTTTCTTAAATTGATTTGACATTGCCTATAGGGCGCAAAATTGCTGGGACCATGGCTGGTAAGTGAGCTGTGTCACATAAGCCTAGAATAACATTGAGGGACTGCGGTTGGGTTTGGAACCAGTTCTTGCGGGAAGCGGATGAGAGTCAGACCGAAAGGCAGCTGGAGGAGTGTGGTATAAAAAGCTGTAGGTTAGGGCGGGAGAGGGATGAAGAAATAGGACCAATACTGAGCACCATGACACTGACGCCTGTAACGTCAGAGCTGTGTATTACTGTCAGTAAGAAAAGTAGGGAATTCGTTTTAATTCATTCATTCGTCGAGAGGGTATGAAACACTAGCTAAAGGTACATTGACAATAATAGCTCAGCACTGCAAATAAACACTAGATTTTTTTTTTCTGTTAAGTTAAACAGCAGTTACCTTGCCAACTAAAGAGTAGCCAGTTTCTGCTCTGCTTGCTTTTACAACTCGATGAAAAGAGACACATACACACTGAACTATGCTCAGCTCTCCCAAGCTGGTCCAGCTTTGCCTTTCACACAGCCTGTCAGCCCGCTCTGTGGACACCATTGCCACTTTTTGTATGACATTGTAATGATAAAACTGTGGGGGTCAAAAATGCAATTTCAGACAGTGAGAGGGACACGCCCTGACCTAAGTTGTGCCCCTGACCTAAGAACACAATAGTAAGACCAGGCCAACTTATGTAAAAGTCTCTCTCCACTTTTATGTCTGTCTTTATCTCCTGTCTCTCTGTTTACCTTTCTCACAGTTCCATTAATGCTTTACTCTTCAAAAGTCTTAAAGAGCAGAGCAAATTGAATGTCCCTAACCAATCAGAGCTGTTTGTTAGTGTATCTGGTTGCCTCAACAACAGAGACAACTACACAGTTGCGAACATCCAAGAACGTTTTCAAATACCTAAATCTATATCACTCTTTCTTACTTTCTATATCCCTCTCTCTTCCTTTCTGTCTGACCCTTTCTATATCACTCTCTCTTACTTTCTATATCACTCTCTCTTCCCTTCTATATCACTCTCTCTTCCTTTCTGTCGGCCACTTTCTATATCACTCTCCCTTCCTTTCTATACCACTCTCTCTTCCCTTCTATATCACTCTCTCTTCCTTTCTATACCACTCTCTCTTCCCTTCTATATCACTCTCTCTTCCTTTCTATACCACTCTCTCTCCCTTTCTATATCACTCTCTCTTCCCTTCTATATCACTCTCTCTACCCTTCTATATCACTCTCTCTTCCCTTCTATATCACTCTCTCTCCCTTTCTATATCGATCTTCTTCCTTTCTATACCACTCTCTCTTCCTTTCTATATCGATCTTCTTCCTTTCTATACCACTCTCTCTTCCTTTCTATACCACTCTCTCTTCCTTTCTATACCACTTTCTCTTCCCTTCTATATCACTCTCTCTTCCCTTCTATATCACTCTCTCTTCCCTTCTATATCACTCTCTCTTCCTTTCTATACCACTCTCTCTTCCTTTCTATACCACTCTCTCTTCCCTTCTATTTCACTCTCTCTTCCCTTCTATATCACTCTCTCTTCCCTTCTATATCACTCTCTCTTCCTTTCTATATCACTCTCTCTCCCTTTCTATATCACTCTCTTCCTTTCTATATCACTCTCTCTTCCTTTCTATACCACTCTCTCTTCCCTTCTATATCACTCTCTCTTCCCTTCTATATCACTCTCTCTTCCCTTCTATACCACTCTCTCTTCCCTTCTATATCACTCTCTCTTCCTTTCTATACCACTCTCTCTTCCCTTCTATATCACTCTCTCTTCCTTTCTATACCACTCTCTCTTCCTTTCTATACCACTCTCTCTTCCCTTCTATTTCACTCTCTCTTCCCTTCTATATCACTCTCTGTCCCTTTCTATACCACTCTCTCTCCCTTTCTATACCACTCTCTCTTCCCTTCTATACCACTCTCTCTTCCCTTCTATATCACAGACCTCGATTATAAAGGGTTAAAGATGTCCATGAGACATCCAGAAAATCGGTCTTCTCACAAAATCATTTGTAGCGTCCGGAACGGTTTGACCTACAAAACTATTATCGAACACGATGGTGTTGTCCATTTCACTCGTTGCACAAGCGTCTTTGGGACCCATCTGTAACGATCGTCGTAGGTGGAGAGGACCAAGGTGCAGCATGGTACATGTTCAGAATCTTCTAATTACACTGAACACTAGAACAAAAATAACAAACGGAACAAATGAAACAGTCCTGTCTGGTACAGAGACAGAGACAGAAAACAACTCAAGGGCGAAACCAGGCTGTCTAAGTATGGTTCTCAATCAGACAACGATTGACAGCTGCCTCTGATTGGGAACCATACCAGGCCAAACACATAGAAATACAAACATAGAACAAAACATAGAATGCCCACCCCAACTCACGCCCTGACCAACCTAAAATAGAGGCATAAAAAAAAGGAACTAAGGTCAGGACATGACACAGTCTGCAGTCGGTAAAGCCGATCTGCCAACTTCTGTCTGTGAAGCTAATATGACCACAGGCCTTACATCACTCATCTGAAGGTGCCCCAGTACCAGTCAATTTTTTAAAATAAAAGTATATACGGAGACAGTTTAGTGTCAAAACAAAAAGAGGTTAAATAAATGTAATAACAAACATGGTATAATAAAGATAGGATAATAGATAAGGAGAAGGATAATAAAGGGATTGTGATCTTATAGCTCTCAGATATAGGACAGACACTTCAGAACAAACTTCCTTTTGATTTGTTGAGGACTGTCTGTTATTCAACTTGTTTCTATTGGCTAATAGCAGTAAGGACTATCTGTTATTCGATGGGTTTCTATTGGCTAATAGCAGTAAGGACACGCGCATGAAAAAGCTCTGTGACACGGCAGGGTCCACACATTCAGACTGCTCTTACTCCCTCATTTTTTCAGAATACAAGCCTGAAACAACTTCTAAAGACTGTTGACATCTAGTGGAAGGCAGAGGAACTGCAAATTGAGTCCTAAGTCAATTGATACTGTAATAGCATTGAATAGAAAACTACAAGGAAAAAAATCTTACATGATGAATGGATTTTTCTCAGGTTTTCGCCAAATCAGTTCTGTTATCCTTTCCAGGGCAGGTGTCCCGCTATTCGGAACCCTTCGACAACATTCCTCTGAAAAGGCAGCGTGCGAAAGTAAAAAATATTTTTAAAATATGTAACTTTTACATATTAATAAGTCCAATACAGAAAATGAAAGATAAACATCTTGTTAATCTACCCATCGTGTCCGATTTCAAAAATGCTTTACAGCGAAAGCACAACATATGATTATGTTAGGTCATAACCAAGTCGAAAAAACACAACCATTTTTCCAGCCAAAAATAGGAGTCACAAAAAGCAGAAATATAGATAAAATTCATCACTAACCTTTGATGATCTTCATCAGATGACACTCATAAGACTTCATGTTACACAATACATGTATGTTTTGTTCGATAATGTGCATATGTACAGTGCCTTGCGAAAGTATTCGGCCCCCTTGAACTTTGCAACCTTTTGCCACATTTCAGGCTTCAAACATAAAGATATAAAACTGTATTTTTTTGTCAAGAATCAACAACAAGTGGGACACAATCATGAAGTGGAACGACATTTATTGGATATTTCAAACTTTTTTAACAAATCAAAAACTGAAAAATTGGGCCGTGAGTCGGTGACGAGTCTGTAACGATGACGCCGTGAGTCGGTGACGAGTCTGTAACGATGACGCCGTGAGTCGAGAAGTAGGTCAAACGTTTAACGAAAACAACAAACATGAAACAAGAGCGAAACAACAACAACAACAACAAGCGTAACAGAAACAAGGTCTCTTTTTGGTTTATCTGTTTATCTATCTGATGATGGTTTAACTCTGACATGTTGAAAAGGTTATTGGTCACTGTCGGTACACTGTGTTAGCACAGCTAACCGTGCTTCTACACCTGCATTGCTTGCTGTTTGGGGTTTTAGGCTGGGTTTCTGTACAGCACTTTGAGATATCAGATATATAAATCAATTTGATTTGATTTGATTTGAGCTCTATGTATGGGTGACTGTGTACGCACTGTGTACGTGTATTTGAAAACCAGTATATCAACAGTGATGGGGGTAATATCAGTGGGTCAACAGGTCAGGATAATTAATGTAGTAGGTTAGGATAATAAATGTAGCAGGTTAGGATAATTAATGTAGTAGGTCAGGATAATTAATGTAGCAGGTCAGGATAATTAATGTAGCAGGTTAGGATAATTAATGTAGCAGGTCAGGATAATTAATGTAGCAGGTTAGGATAATTAATGTAGTAGGTCAGGATAATTAATGTAGTAGGTTAGGATAATTAATGTAGTAGGTCAGGATAATTAATGTAGCAGGTTAGGATAATTAATGTAGTAGGTCAGGATAATTAATGTAGCAGGTCAGGATAATTAATGTAGCAGGTTAGGATAATTAATGAAGTAGGTCAGGATAATTAATGTAGTAGGTCAGGATAATTAACGTAGCAGGTCAGAATAATTAATGTAGCAGGTCAGTATAATTAATGTAGCAGGTCAGTATAATTAATGTAGCAGGTTAGGATAATTAACGTAGCAGGTTAGGATAAGTAATTCAGTAGGTCAGGATAATTAATGTAGTAGGTTAGGATAATTAATGTAGTAGGTCAGGATAATTAATGTAGCAGGTTAGGATAATTAATGTAGTAGGTCAGGATAATTAATGTAGCAGGTCAGGATAATTAATGTAGCAGGTTAGGATAATTAATGAAGTAGGTCAGGATAATTAATGTAGTAGGTCAGGATAATTAACGTAGCAGGTCAGAATAATTAATGTAGCAGGTCAGTATAATTAATGTAGCAGGTCAGTATAATTAATGTAGCAGGTTAGGATAATTAACGTAGCAGGTTAGGATAAGTAATTCAGTAGGTCAGGATAATTAATGTAGTAGGTTAGGATAATTAATGTAGTAGGTCAGGATAATTAATGTAGCAGGTTAGGATAATTAATGTAGTAGGTCAGGATAATTAATGTAGCAGGTTAGGATAATTAATGTAGTAGGTCAGGATAATTAATGTAGAAGGTTAGGATAATTAATGTAGTAGATCAGGATAATTAATGTAGCAGGTTAGGATAATTAATGTAGCAGGTTAGGATAATTAATGTAGTAGGTCAGGATAATTAATGTAGCAGGTTAGGATAATTAATGTAGTAGGTCAGGATAATTAATGTAGCAGGTTAGGATAATTAATGTAGCAGGTCAGTATAATTAATGTAGCAGGTCAGGATAATTAATGTAGCAGGTTAGGATAATTAATGTAGTAGGTCAGGATAATTAATGTAGCAGGTTAGGATAATTAATGTAGTAGGTCAGGATAATTAATGTAGCAGGTTAGGATAATTAATGTAGTAGGTCAGGATAATTAATGTAGCAGGTTAGGATAATTAATGTAGTAGGTCAGGATAATTAATGTAGCAGGTTAGGATAATTAATGTAGTAGGTCAGGATAATTAATGTAGCAGGTTAGGATAATTAATGTAGCAGGTTAGGATAATTAATGTAGTAGGTCAGGATAATTAATGTAGCAGGATAGGATAGTTAATGTAGTAGGTCAGGATAATTAATGTAGCAGGTTAGGATAATTAATGTAGCAGGTTAGGATAATTAATGTAGCAGGTTAGGATAATTAATGTAGTAGGTCAGGATAATTAATGTAGCAGGTCAGGATAATTAATGTAGCAGGTTAGGATAATTAATGTAGTAGGTTAGGATAATTAATGTAGCAGGTCAGGATAATTAATGTAGTGGGTCAGAATAATTAATGTAGCAGGTTAGGATAATTAATGTAGTGGGTTAGGATAATTAATGTAGTGGGTCAGAATAATTAATGTAGCAGGTTAGGATAATTAATGTAGTGGGTCAGTATAATTAATGTAGCAGGTCAGTATTTTTTTTTTTTTTTTTTTCACCTTTATTTAACCAGGTAGGCTAGTTGAGAACACCTTTATTTAACCAGGTAGGCTAGTTGAGAACACCTTTATTTAACCAGGTAGGCTAGTTGAGAACAAGTTCTCATTTGCAACTGCGACCTGGCCAAGATAAAGCATAGCAGTGTGAGCATACAACAAAGAGTTACACATGGAGTAAACAATTAACAAGTCAATAACACAGTAGAAAACGAAGGGGGGGTCTATATACAATGTGTGCAAAAGGCATGAGGAGGTAGGCAAATAATTACAATTTTGCAGATTAACACTGGAGTGATAAAAGATCAGATGGTCATGTACAGGTAGAGATATTGGTGTGCAGAAGAGCAGAAAAGTAAATAAATAGAAACAGTACGGGGATGAGGTAGGTGAAAAGGGTGGGCTATTTACCAATAGACTATGTACAGCTGCAGCGATCGGTTAGCTGCTCAGATAGCTGATGTTTGAAGTTGGTGAGGGAGATAAAAGTCTCCAACTTCAGCGATTTTTGCAATTCGTTCCAGTCACAGGCAGCAGAGTACTGGAACGAAAGGCGGCCAAATGAGGTGTTGGCTTTAGGGATGATCAGTGAGATACACCTGCTGGAGCGCGTGCTACGGATGGGTGTTGCCATCGTGACCAGTGAGCTGAGATAAGGCGGAGCTTTACCTAGCATAGACTTGTAGATGACCTGGAGCCAGTGGGTCTGGCGACGAATATGTAGCGAGGGCCAGCCGACTAGAGCATACAAGTCGCAGTGGTGGGTAGTATAAGGTGCTTTAGTGACAAAACGGATGGCACTGTGATAGACTGCATCCAGTTTGCTGAGTAGAGTGTTGGAAGCCATTTTGTAGATGACATCGCCGAAGTCGAGGATCGGTAGGATAGTCAGTTTTACTAGGGTAAGCTTGGCGGCTTGAGTGAAGGAGGCTTTGTTGCGGAATAGAAAGCCGACTCTTGATTTGATTTTCGATTGGAGATGTTTGATATGAGTCTGGAAGGAGAGTTTGCAGTCTAGCCAGACACCTAGGTACTTATAGACGTCCACATATTCTAGGTCGGAACCATCCAGGGTGGTGATGCTAGTCGGGCATGCAGGTGCAGGCAGCGACCGGTTGAAAAGCATGCATTTGGTCTTACTAGCGTTTAAGAGCAGTTGGAGGCCACGGAAGGAGTGTTGTATGGCATTGAAGCTTGTTTGGAGGTTAGATAGCACAGTGTCCAAAGACGGGCCGAAAGTATATAGAATGGTGTCGTCTGCGTAGAGGTGGATCAGGGAATCGCCCGCAGCAAGAGCAACATCATTGATATACACAGAGAAAAGAGTCGGCCCGAGAATTGAACCCTGTGGCACCCCCATAGAGACTGCCAGAGGACCGGACAGCATGCCCTCCGATTTGACACACTGAACTCTGTCTGCAAAGTAATTGGTGAACCAGGCAAGGCAGTCATCCGAAAAAACCGAGGCTACTGAGTCTGCCGATAAGAATATGGTGATTGACAGAGTCGAAAGCCTTGGCGAGGTCGATGAAGACGGCTGCACAGTACTGTCTTTTATCGATGGCGGTTATGATGTCGTTTAGTACCTTGAGTGTGGCTGGGGTGCACCCATGACCGGCTCGGAAACCAGATTGCACAGCGGAGAAGGTACGGTGGGATTCGAGATGGTCAGTGACCTGTTTGTTGACTTGGCTTTCGAAGACCTTAGATAGGCAGGGCAGGATGGATATAGGTCTGTAACAGTTTGGGTCCAGGGTGTCTCCCCCTTTGAAGAGGGGGATGACTGCGGCAGCTTTCCAATCCTTGGGGATCTCAGACGAGATGAAAGAGAGGTTGAACAGGCTGGTAATAGGGGTTGCGACAATGGTGGCAGATAGTTTCAGAAATAGAGGGTCCAGATTGTCAAGCCCAGCTGATTTGTACGGGTCCAGGTTTTGCAGCTCTTTCAGAACATCTGCTATCTGGATTTGGGTAAAGGAGAACCTGGAGAGGCTTGGGCGAGGAGCTGCGGGGGGGGCGGAGCTGTTGGCCGAGGTTGAAGTAGCCAGGCGGAAGGCATGGCCAGCCGTTGAGAAATGCTTATTGAAGTTTTCGATAATCATGGATTTATCAGTGGTGACCGTGTTACCTAGCCTCAGTGCAGTGGGCAGCTGGGAGGAGGTGCTCTTGTTCTCCATGGACTTCACAGTGTCCCAGAACTTTTTGGAGTTGGAGCTACAGGATGCAAACTTCTGCCTGAAGAAGCTGGCCTTAGCTTTCCTGACTGACTGCGTGTATTGGTTCCGGACTTCCCTGAACAGTTGCATATCACGGGGACTATTCGATGCTATTGCAGTCCGCCACAGGATGTTTTTGTGCTGGTCGAGGGCAGTCAGGTCTGGGGTGAACCAAGGGCTGTATCTGTTCTTAGTTCTGCATTTTTTGAACGGAGCATGCTTATCTAAAATGGTGAGGAAGTTACTTTTAAAGAATGACCAGGCATCCTCAACTGACGGGATGAGGTCAATGTCCTTCCAGGATACCCGGGCCAGGTAGGATAATTAACGTAGCAGGTCAGGATAATTTAATGTAGTAGGTCAGGATAATTAATGTAGTAGGTTAGGATAATTAATGTAGCAGGTTAGGATAATTAATGTAGCAGGTCAGGATAAGTAATTCAGTAGGTCAGGATAATTAATGTAGTAGGTTAGGATAATTAATGTAGCAGGTTAGGATAATTAATGTAGCAGGTCAGGATAAGTAATTCAGTAGGTCAGGATAATTAATGTAGTAGGTCAGGATAATTAACGTAGCAGGTTAGGATAATTAATGTCGTGGGTCAGGATAATTAATGTAGTAGATCAGGATAATTAATGTAGCAGGTTAGGATAATTAATGTAGCAGGTTAGGATAATTAATGTAGTAGGTCAGGATAATTAATGTAGCAGGTCAGGATAATTTAATGTAGTAGGTCAGGATAATTAATGTAGTAGGTCAGGATAATTAATGTAGCAGGTTAGGATAATTAATGTAGTAGGTCAGGATAATTAATGTAGCAGATCAGGATAATTAATGTAGCAGGTCAGGATAATTAATGTAGCAGGTCAGGATAATTAATGTAGCAGGTCAGGATAATTAATGTAGCAGGTCAGGATAATTAACGTAGCAGGTCAGGATAATTAATGTAGTAGGTTAGGATAATTAATGTAGCAGGTTAGGATAATTAATGTAATAGGTTAGGATAAGTAATTCAGTAGGTCAGGATAATTAATGTAGTAGGTCAGGATAATTAACGTAGCAGGTCAGAATAATTAATGTAGCAGGTCAGTATAATTAATGTAGCAGGTCAGTATAATTAATGTAGCAGGTTAGGATAATTAACGTAGCAGGTCAGGATAATTTAATGTAGTAGGTCAGGATAATTAATGTAGTAGGTCAGGATAATTAATGTAGTAGGTTAGGATAAGTAATTCAGTAGGTCAGGATAATTAATGTAGTAGGTTAGGATAATTAATGTAGCAGGTTAGGATAATTAATGTAGTAGGTTAGGATAAGTAATTCAGTAGGTCAGGATAATTAATGTAGTAGGTCAGGATAATTAACGTAGCAGGTTAGGATAATTCATGTCGTGGGTCAGGATAATTAATGTAGTAGGTCAGGATAATTAATGTAGTAGGTCAGGATAATTAATGTAGCAGGTTAGGATAATTAATGTAGTAGGTTAGGATAAGTAATTCAGTAGGTCAGGATAATTAATGTAGTAGGTCAGGATAATTAACGTAGCAGGTCAGGATAATTAATGTAGCAGGTCAGTATAATTAATGTAGCAGGTCAGGATAATTAATGTAGCAGGTCAGGATAATTAATGTAGCAGGTTAGGATAATTAATGTAGTAGGTCAGGATAATTAATGTAGAAGGTTAGGATAATTAATGTAGTAGATCAGGATAATTAATGTAGCAGGTTAGGATAATTAATGTAGCAGGTTAGGATAATTAATGTAGTAGGTCATTATAATTAATGTAGCAGGTTAGGATAATTAATGTAGTAGGTCAGGATAATTAATGTAGCAGGTTAGGATAATTAATGTAGCAGGTCAGTATAATTAATGTAGCAGGTCAGGATAATTAATGTAGCAGGTTAGGATAATTAATGTAGTAGGTCAGGATAATTAATGTAGCAGGTTAGGATAATTAATGTAGTAGGTCAGGATAATTAATGTAGCAGGTTAGGATAATTAATGTAGTAGGTCAGGATAATTAATGTAGCAGGTTAGGATAATTAATGTAGTAGGTCAGGATAATTAATGTAGCAGGTTAGGATAATTAATGTAGTAGGTCAGGATAATTAATGTAGCAGGTTAGGATAATTAATGTAGCAGGTTAGGATAATTAATGTAGTAGGTCAGGATAATTAATGTAGCAGGAGAGAGAATAGAGTAGATGTCACGGGTCAAAATTTTGATTGATGACCCTATGTGAACTCTATGTGAACCCTATGTAGTGATGACGTGTGCATGTCTTCTGGTCAGGCAAGCCTGGTTAGGTGGGGGCTATGGGGTGAGTAAGGGTCCATTTGACAGGCCGTTAATGATTGATGACCCAAGCCTGATAGACAAGCCTGGTTAGGTGGGGGCTATGGGGTGAGTAAGGGTCCCTTTGACAGGCCGTTAATGATTGATGACCCAAGCCTGATTTATGACTCTATGTAATGATTTATGACCCTATGTCATGTAGAAGGGTGCATGCCCTGGGTTGAGTAAGTGACCATGTGTCAGGTCAACCTGTTACTGTTTCTCACGGTTTGGGTTGGTTAAGGCCCCTTATAAAGCCGCTGAACAATACCTGTTTAAGAGTGCACAAGATCTTAAGAATAACCATGGAATTTGGGATCGGTACCAAAGCAGTGATGACTGTAACAACTGAAACAGGCCTTCGGGTTGCCCATAGAGCAAGGGCAAAGTATCAACCAGCAATATATGATGCGCCAAAAAAACGTTTTTTAAATGTGTATAGAACCCAAATACCGCCAACAAATGCTCTGACAGATCAAGTGTTGATGTCTAATGGCCAGCAGTGGGGGTATCGGTTTGATTACCTGGCCTGTAGAGTGACCCTCTATACGGTAGATGAAGGAGAAGAATATACAGACCAGACTGTAGGCTTGGAATATGGTGTTGAAGACTGGTCGGTTTTTCGCAAGGTTGTGTGTCCTGAACTGAGCCTTATCACCAAGGGGTATAGTGTGTTCACGGGCCACGAGACCCGTTGGGAAGGTACCCCGGACTCCTCAGGACAAATATTTCACAGGGTGAAAATACAAAGAAAGAATGGCCGACCGTGCGGCAGCGTGGAGTTCTATATCGGCACCGAGGCAATCCGAAACCACAAACTTAGGGGTGGTGGCCTGACTGGGGATACCCGACTGCGTCTGCTTATTCCTTTTAACAGTTGGGATGTACTGGAATTGAAAATGTTGCAACCGTTGGATGCTCTCTTTGTACAGAGCCAACAGCGTCAGAGCCTTGTTCATTTAAAGAAGTGCATAATATATACGAATCGTAAAGATTACGATGCAAAAGAGCCTCAAGAAGATACAGCGTCAGAAGAAAACTAAGTAAGCGGATGCTTTAACCCCGCCCCCCCAGATACCCAAGGGCCTTGTTCTACAATAAAAAGAAAAAAAGCAGACAGTTCTTCATTTCAGCATACACCATGGATCTCCAGACCATCTACGAGGAAGCCACTACGTCATGGGGGCCCGACACTAAAGACTCTATGCCACGAAGCCCTACACTCTACGCACCCCTGGCAAGACCCGTGACACCCCCGACATTTACCCAGCCTGAGGATGTGTTTGATGGGGTGGCCAGTACTGTTTTTGTGGATACAATCAAGGCCTCTGTAGCTACACTTTTAAACGTGGTGATTGGCGAATATATACGAGAAAAATGCATCGGCTGTGAGATCAATCATCCCAGCCAGCGTCGTCATCCTTGCCTCTACGACCCTCCTAGATACTACTTTTTCAATCATTTTGAGGAGCTGGTGAAAAGACTGTGGTCCTGCCGTTTTATACCAGCGCTGGTCATCGCCCTGGAGTCTATGGGTATTGCGCCGTCTATCCCTAGAGTTTACGGGGTAACCGAAGCCTTCCTACATGAACTGAAGGAGGCCCTCTTCATCCATGAGAAACTCAAAGAAATCCGACACACCCTGGTGGACGACAACAAATACAGGGAAGCTGTGATGGCTGATGTGATGCTTTTCTGGCTCAATAAATCCCAAGAGACCGAGTGACATTTTGTTTATTTAGAGCTATGGGTAACTATGTGTCTACGATGTTTGAGCGAATAAATACATTTTTTCTTTTGAGAGACCTTACAAATGTTATGCATCAGATTATTGAAAATAAAGTGAACAATGTAAAGTTCTACACAACCCACAATACAGGGGTTATTGTAGAGCGTGTGTTAAAAATGGAGCAAATCATGAAACATGTCCGACATACGGGCGAGAGTTTACAATGGTCACATATGGTATCAAGGCTTGTTGAGGATTCTGAAGAACTAGAAATAACTTTGGCTAAGATTTTACATTATTTGTTTGAACCACCCTTTAATGTGAATGTGTATCATATTTGTTGTTTATATACTTATATATCAGACGTGTGTGTTTTAAAAATTCAGCGAAACAAACCTGTAAATCTAAACAATATATACAGGGTGTTGCATGCTGTGATTGTTGAGAAAACGGGGACTTGTATCTTGCAACAAATCCTGAATTGTCTGTATACGTAATAATTGTTGCATTCTTAAAATAAAAATTCACAAACTGAAATGTTGTCGTTATATGAAAGTGGCTCATTACAGTTATTGTACCTCAGAGAGGCAAGAAGGATGGCTGAGCAGCTGTTGAAAAACATATATTATAATCCCTCTAACCCCGGGTCTTATGGGGGTAAAGAGCGTTTACAGAGAGCTATAGTCGAAGAAACAGGTAGTCTGTTAAGCGATGCTAAAGTGAATGAATGGTTATCAGAGCAAGATGCCTACACTCTACATAAACCTGTAAGAAAACATTTTCCAAGAAATAGAGTTTTTTCTACGCATCCATTATCCCAATTTCAGGCGGATCTATGTGACATGCAGTCCCTTGCCGATAAAAATGATGGAAATCGCTACATGCTAACGGTTATAGATATTTTCTCTAAATTAGCCTATGTAAGGGTGTTAAAAAATAAGAGCGGGGCAGAGGTGACCAGGGCCTTTGAATCGATCTTGAAGGCAGGAGGCGCCCCCAAGAAAGTGCAGACGGATGGCGGAAAAGAATTTTTTAATCAAACATTTCAGAAGCTAATGAATAAGTATAATATAGTACATTTTGCTACAGGCTCTGATTTGAAAGCTTCGGTTGTGGAACGCTTTAATAGGACTTTGAAAGAGCGGATGTGGCGCTATTTTACAGCTCACAACACCAACCGATATACAGACATAGTTCAGGATTTAGTAAACGGTTACAACCACAGCTACCATAAGACTATACGTATGAAGCCCTCGGAGGTCTCTTCGGAAAACTCTTTTCAAGTCTTTAAAAATATGTATGGTTTGTTCCCACTTCGCCGTAAGAAAAAAATGACTTTTAAATTCCTAGTGGGTGACTTGGTGCGTATATCAAAGTTGAGGGGTGTTTTCGACAAAAAATACGAACAAGGCTTTAGCTCGGAGTTGTTTACCGTTACCGAATGTCTGCCACGCATTCCGCCGGTCTACAAATTAAAAGATTATGACGGGGATCTTATAGAGGGATCTTTTTATGAGAAGGAATTACAGAAGGTCCAGTTGGGTAAAGACAAAGTCTTTCACGTGGAGGAGATTCTAGATCAGAAGAGAGAAAAGGGTAAAAAATGGTTGCTGGTCCGCTGGAAAAACTGGCCTCAAAAGTTCAACAGTTGGGTATTGGAGCAGGATGTGGTGGAGGCAACGGGGGTTAATTTAAACCCCTAGTCATGATAACTAGCGCATCATTCGCGTGTACACAGTTGGGCATCATGGAACACAGCGGCTTCTACCTGACTCTCCCCAGTAATGCGTCGGCACAGATATATCGTAATAATCAGAGTTCGAAGTATACAACCAATTTTCCAAAGCCTATAGAGTTATCAGAGGCTTGGGAAGTAGGTCTCAGCGAGATTACATACCCCCATAGTTGGTATAATATCAAAGCTAAGGACCGTGATTTTTATTGCAAAAGGTTCTCGGAACCTGCGAAACTTATTAAGCTTAAAAAAGGTTTCTATAGAACCGTCGACAGGATCGTCTCAGAGTTGAATGAACACCTAACCCTGAACAAGATGGAAATATTCCTATTCTACAATCCAATCCATAAAAGGATACAAATCTCAGGGCCTGCTAACGGAGGTATAAAGACCAGCGGTAATTTATCCTACATGTTGGGGATGGGTCCCAATAAATGGACGTATGTGAACGATAAATTATTCCCATTCCCTGCGGATATACATGCAGGCTTTTACAACATATTTGTCTATACCGACATCATAACCTATCAAAGGGTCGGAGACAGCTGTGTCCCCCTCCTGCGAACAGTTCATATAGACGGCAAGGATGGGGACATCGTCACTGTCAATTATGACAAGCCGCACTACGTACATGTCAGCAAGAACTATATTGAAAACATTCTGGTTGAGCTTAAAACGGATCAGAACGAAAACATTGAATTTACTTATGGTAAAACGATTGTAAAACTCCACTTTAGACCCACCAAAACCTCTCTACATATATAATAGCTGTATTATATTTATAAACATAATACAAATAAAAGGGTTATGGAGCTCCATCAGCTCGACCCTAACCGTTATGTTTCATACTATGTGGATCAAGTGGGTAATGGACTACCAGGATATCATGGAGCGCCGACAATGTATGGTTCGGGGATAGGAGGTATATTCCGTAACCTCTTCAGGATGGTTTTACCGTTTATGAAGAGAGGCTTCAGCATAGCCAAACCACATTTAAAATCAGCGGCTAAAAATATAGTAAGTGAGGTTGTAGCCAATGCTATGACCCGAAGGGCGTCACCAGAGGTGGAGCATCAAGAAGGCTCGGGGCTTATGATATTGTCTCGAAGGCCAAAAAAGAGACCTCCTGGTTTAAGGCGTAGACCTGCACCTAAAAAGCGTCGGTTAACTGTTAAAAGAACCTCAGTAAGTCAAAGACGGGGTAAAGTGAGGAGGTCTGTACCAAAACAGGCTAAAAGAATACTAGGAAGTATTTTCTAAAAGAATAAGTGACATGGCTCTTTTACATCGAATGTCCTCTGAAGCTATAAAGACAGAACTTGATCTTTTCACGGCACCGTTAACGCAGCATTCAATAGATAGATCCAGTTATGTGGAGATAGCCCCTCTCTCTGCTATTACCGATAACGGGCCTATCGAATTTTTCATACCAGGCCATGGTGACAACTATCTGGACCTCAACAACACCTTGGTGCATTTACGTCTAAAAGTGACCAAAAGAGATGGGTCTAATATTGCAGACGATGCCAAAGTGAGTCTCATTAATTACCCCTTGGCCACCATTTTCTCCCAAGTTGATGTGACTTTGGGTGAACGCCTAATCAGTCAAAGCAGCGCTACATACCCTTATAGAGCCATCATGGAGTGTTTACTAAACTACTCCGAAGACACTCTCAAAACCCAATTTAGCGCCGGGCTGTTTAGCAAGGATACTGCAGGAGCCTCTATGGAATCGACAGACCCTTCCACCGGTGCAAACAAAGGACTAGCGGCACGAGCTCGCTACTGCGCCGAATCTCGAGAGTTTCATTTGCTAGGCCCTATACACTCTGACATTTTCTTTCAAGAACGGTTACTCTTAAATTCGGTTGATTTAAGATTAAAATTAACCAGGGCCAAGGATGATTTTTGCCTGATGTCTCCCCAAGACGGGGATTTTAGTTTGAAAGTGTTGGGGGCAACCCTTTTTATTAAAAAAGTATCTGTATCTCCGGCCGTGCGCCTGGGTCACTCACATGCTTTGATGAAAGGAAATGCCCTTTACCCTCTCCAAAGAATTACCATGAAAACCTTTAGCATACCTGTGGGCAGTAGAATCTGCAGTCAAGAAAACCTATTTCTAGGCCCTTTACCTAGATATGTGGTTATAGGTCTGGTTGATCACGCCTCTAATACGGGAAGTTTAGATAAAAACCCCTTTAATTTTCAGCACTTCAATGCAGAGTATGTAGCGCTCTGTCAGGACGGACGTCAGGTTCCGGCGAAGGCTTTCCAACCACAATTTAATAACAACATATCTGTGCGAGAATTTTACAATCTATTCCTGGCTACAGGGCGACATCTAAAAGATCTCTCTTTACCTATTGACAGAAATGATTTTGCAGAGGGTTACACATTGTATGCTTTCAATTTATCACCTGATGATGACACCTCAGGAAATCTGTCTGTGGTGTCCCAAGGTAACCTCAGGCTGGAAATGCGTTTCCGTACACCTTTAGCCTGTACAGTTAGCATGATTGTTTACGCATGCTCTGATTCAATCTTGGAAGTGAATGCCCGAAGACAGGTCTTAGTGGATTATTATTAAGGACCTTTGAACAAAGACATGAATACCCAAGAGTTGGACGGGCTCATGAGCCGCTTGATTGGAAAACAATTTTGTGGAGTGTTGGCTTGTGATGAATTACCTATGGAGATATGGTCTGAGAGGCCTGCAATGTTTATTGTCAATACCCATCCTAAACACATGCCTGGTGAACATTGGCTAGCTATGACATTAGAACAGGAAGGTGGACGAAAAATCTCAACTTTTTTTGATTCCTATGGCTTTCCCCCCGGTTTTTCACATTTCCCTAAATCTATTAAAGATTTTTTGACCCTAAACGGTACAAAGATCTACTACAACATCAAACAAGTGCAAGATAACCTTTCCACTACATGCGGTCACCACTGTGTATTTTACCTGTGCCAAAGAGCCCGGGGAGTTTCTTTTGAAGATGTTATGTCTCTTTATAAGGATGATTTAAGAAGTAATGATAACCTTGTATCTTGTTTTGTTAGAAAATATCAAAAGTGTTCAAATGTGTGTCCTTTAAGAACGCGTAATCAAGGCGTATGCTCACGTCATATGTTTCAAGAATGCCACAAATGTTAACTTGCTTATTTTTCAAATAAAAAATTTATTGAATTTAATCATAGTCATTCAAAAGTCATTTTCAAAAGTCTAACCACGCCGAGAGATCGGGTTTAGGAAAAGGTCCTGAGACGTTCATGGGAGTAAATGAGTTAGCATCATCGCTTTCATATGGGGCCGGTGTCGTTGGGGCATCTTTAGGGGTGCTGTATCTCGTTGAAGGCTTTTGTTTTAAAGCTTGAATCTGTTGACGAAGCTTATGGTTGGGTACACCGGAGAGGGGGATGTTGAGGATTGCCAGGGCCTTAAGAAACTGACGCCAGCCGGGAGGCCTTCGGTCATCAGCAACCTTGTGGGCAGCCGTGGTACTTTTAAGCAAGTCCTGCATATGGGACCCCCTAACCACAGAGCCCTGAAGGATAAACTCTCCAGAGTCGTTCCAAGCAGCTATCCCCTTTGAGTCTTTTATCTTGTTCATAATGTATTTAACATTCTTCCTGTTACGTAAAGGCACATGTGTCAGTAGGTCATGCATAACTTTATCTTCAAATGGCATTTGAGCTTCACCCGACATATTATCGCCACTAGGTAAGATCGACGGTACAGGCCTTACAGGGGCATGGCTATCGTTAGGTTCGACATCTGTTAAAGGGTCCGGTAGGGAAAGGGTTAAATGGTTAGTCTCTCTCTCCCCTTGCTTTACCCGAGTCAAATACCTTTGCATTAGGTTTGTGTATTTTTGAATCTTATCATAGGGGTTCAATCCTTTTCGGTTCAAAACATCCTTCATGGCCGTATCCAAATCATTTTCCGCTGTTTGTCTGATATCTTCAGGACCCTGCATTTGTTTTTTAAGTCTATCCAACTCTTGTTGAGGCACCAAGTACATTTTAGTGGCCATCACACCCACGTGTTCAACCACCACGTCTGGCCGCAATAAGGCTGGTGATGAAGGGCACGGCTATACTGAGTAAAGGTAGAAGAAAACCCCCAGACTGTTGTATACTATGTCTTTTCTTTTGAAGACTGGCCCTTTTATTGGCAAAGAGTTTGATCGCTGTCTTTTGTCTCCTTAATTTTTTCAATTGGTTCAGGGTGAGTGGAATGCGTCCTTTGAGAAGATTCAAAGCAATCTCACATAGGGCTAATATGAGATCTGAAGAACAGCGACCCAAGATGGCCTTCCGTTCTTTAGCTGTAGAACCTACTAGCCTTCTCAAGAGGGGGAGGTTTCTTTTTAAACGCAGAGACATAGCGTTTACTTTTTAGGAAGGTATGCAGCAGGCCTCTCCCCCGGAAACAGCCCTGTACGTAGCCTAAGGTGTTCTGGAGTATTTGCTTTTAAATCCACGATTAAATAAGAAAATGGCTCTTTGGTAGCGTCCTCATAGCTCTCCATAAAGTATGATTTCCGTCCAGGGTACATCTGCTGAGCTAGAGTGCTAATTTGCAGTTTGTCTCTAGGATTTTTAAACAATACCATGTAGTTGGCATTCAAGCTAATGGTCCGACTATTTTTACCTTGGTGAAACACATTCTGGACCAAGTAAAGCACGGACAGGTTTCTATGATGAGTATATTGGGTAAAAGCTCGTGCAATTTCAGGGTGTTCGCTACCAGCAAATAGCATATCGTCCAAAACCAGCAGATTATTTACATGTGGGGGGAGAAGTTCATCATCAGACAGAGAATCGGGTATTCCTTCAACAAACTTGATTTTTATTGTCTTCAATAATTCATCATACAGAGGTTGGTAACATGAATAACACCATACAATATTGTCAGGCTTTTGAGATAACACATGTTCAGAATTCTCTAAAATACTTTTTACAAAAAAAGTTTTGCCACTGTTTGAAGGGCCGGCAATTAATGCTGAAAAAGGCAATTGTAGCCGGGGGTCAAAACCCTCGACAGCAGTCATAATATCTTAAGCTTTAAGACACACTGGGGCTTGTAGCATAAGTCAGTAGCCAAAGGGCAATGTGGTACCGTCAGGCAATAGCTGTCTCTTGTCATAGACTACCCTGAATCTTTTAGTGAGTGGTGCGTTTCTTAGATGGAACCCCTTTTTATCCCTCACTATTTTGTTGTAGGAGCTCAAAATCTCCAAGTCACTATTCTTGTCCTTTACGAACCCCTCGACCAAGCGCGTGATTGATTCCAAGTTTACACGCGGTGCATTTTCATAGTTTTGAGTCACGCCTTTGGCTTTCAACACCACGTGATTGGCTTTAGTCCTAAAAGCATAGCTTTTTGGACCACATGAGGACCATTCTGTAATATGGTCACCCTCTTCGAGTTCACTCGTTAAACCCCCAAGATAGTTGCTAAGTGGGGGGGTCCAATCCCCCGGTTTGCTTACATAGACCACAGAGTCTGTGTCGTGGTAAAGAACCCGCCTCTGAAGCTGTTCCATGAGGGTGTACAGTTCAAGGCGGCCATAGGCTGTGGTAAATGCTGCAAGAAACACATTTACATTACCCGGGGGTAGAACCCACTTTTGGTGGCGCCTCCATTGCACCAAGGCAATGTCTTGACTCAAGAAGGAAAAATGTGAAATTTCGTATTGGTCCGAAAAAACAAATTCCAAAAATTCTTCGGGTCTTTAATGATCGAAGTTGTTAGCATATTGCATCTCTGCGCTAATTTCCCCCAAAGGGAGTTCAAGTACAATTTCGACACATTTCTTTTGGTTTTGTTGACCTCTATTCTGTCAGGGTCAAGAAGTATGCCTTCTCTGTCAATGGTAGTCTTGAATGTACTGGTCTTTACTTCTTGATCTGTGACCGATGCAGGATAGCCTGAAGCCATCTGCTGCATCTCAAGAAGGTTTTGATGTACTCTTTAAAAAGTGTGTCTGATTTCCTGGAAAAGTTCCACACTTCAAAGATTTTGGCCACACGATACCCCTTCTCTAAAGCCTTAGAGAATTCTACAGTGACCCATACACCGGTCAGGGCTCTTTCTTGATCTGTGTGATCACAGGGGTTTTCCTGGTTGTGGTTTTCACAGCATGTGCGACAAAGGGGAAAGAAAAGTTTTCCTTTAGGACCCTTGTAAGGCAACACAGGTATAAACAGCCCCCTAGGAGGGTAGACAGTCGCTTTGATTAAACCAAAATAATTTTGGGGTTCGTCAAAGTCGCTGTGAATAATTTCAGGATGCCCTATAGGATAGAATGAGGAACTCATTACATGAGGATATAGGGATTGTAAAATCTACATAGCCTATTGTCTCGTCGGGTTGAGCTACATAACGCAATGTCAAAGCATTGGTCCGGCCTCCAAACAAGGCCTGTCGCGGTTCCAGGGGCTCTGGAGGGTCATAATGGGTAAGGAAGGCCTTAACACTAGGATCTGCCTTTTGAGGGCTGTCCATTCGTGCTCCCACAAAACCACAACTTTTAACCCGTAAGTAGCCTTTAAAGAATTCAGTTTGTCTTGAAACTCTTGGTACATTTCCCCAAAAGTCTTTTGGGTTAGGACACACAAGGTGTGGGGGACAAAGCATAATTTACAACCGTGGAAGAAACAACCGTTTGTTACTCATACACTGTCTCAACCCCGTCAATCTGTGTG